>NW_020175123.1:301587-350308 GCF_003031525.2 Neophocaena asiaeorientalis asiaeorientalis | reverse complement strand
CAACAGTGAGAGGCCCGCGTACCGCAAAAAAAAAAAAAAAAGAAGACGACAGTGATTCCTTGCTTTATGACATGATGCTACATCATACAAATGTTCTGTAGTCCCTACTATGGTGGCTTGAATTACTACCAATGTATATATTCCATGTTTAATCTACATTTAGCCCTAGTCTTTTGGCAGCTCCATATTTTTGAGTGCCTATGAAATGCACTCCCCGGGATATTTCAACCTGATACCAACCATGTCAAGAATGAAACTCATTATCTTCACTCCAAAATAAGCACTCTATCCTGATTTTCCGAATGGTACAAACTGCATTCAAACCCAGGAAGTCACTAGCTTTCAACCTACATGCTGTATTTAGGACACATTTCTTTATACCCAAAAAAACTCAGGTGGACTACAAGAGACCCCAGGGCAGGTGAGGGTCCAAGGATGTGCACACATTCCCTTCTCCTGCCCTCATAGACGTTGCCACTCTTTCCCACTGAGCCTAGACTCTGCCTCAGCATCCTTCTCAATGTCATGCTCCAGGTAGCCACTGCCAATTAGTCAGGGTTGATGATGACTATTTGACAACCTTGTAGAGCCATCTCCGCTTTCACAGCAGTTCACAGGGCAGCTTATTACAATACATGTTGGGACTCAGTGCCAAGAAACTGGCACCAAGAGTAAATGGTGTTGATATACAAAGGACTTTAAACAAATAAAATTTCCATGGAATTCCATGCTTACACACCCTGTTTTCTCAAGAAAGGAAGTAAGGAAAGATGGAAGAAAGCTTAAAACAATTTTTTTAAAAATTTTATTTATTTATTTAATTTATTTTTTGGCTGCATTGGGTCTTCGTCGCTGTGCACAGGCTTTCTCTAGTTTCGGTGAGGAGGGTCTACCCTTCGTTATGGTGTGCGGGCTTCTCATTGCAGTGGCTTCTCTTGTTGCAGAGCACAGGCTCTAGGCATGTGGGCTTCAGTAGTTGCAGCACACAGGCTCAGTAGTTGCAGCACGTGGGCTCTACAGCACAGGCTCAGTAGTTGTGGCACATGGGCTTAGTTGCTCCGCGGCATGTGGGATCTTCCTGGACCAGGGATCGAACCCAGGTCCCCCACATTAGCAGTCGGATTCGTAACCACTGCGCCCCCAGGGAAGTCCCAAATTATTTTTTTAAATGTCATTTTACTCAATACCTTATGGGAGCCAGAAGGCTCCACTGTGTCTTCACTGGGATGCAGAGATACTGAACATAGCAAATCCAGAATCTTCACACCACCCCTCACACACTAGCCTATGTCCTGCTGTCATATCACGCTGCTTATTTCTCCTGAATGTGGAGAAGTCTATTTCAGGCAGGATAACCAAATTGCCACACCCTTGTACAATTTGCCGGCTCTGATTCTCTCCACTTGTGTTTTTCAACTTCCTGAAATTTCACTCCTCCCAGTAAGTCTTTCCTAATATAAGTGCATGCTACACTGTTCCTGTAGCTCCTTTGCTGTTTGTTGGCATTCATGTGCAACCATCATTTTATATTGCTTTTGGAGGGACCTCTATAAAAAAGTGAGTGAGTCTAAACTTTTAAATACCAGCTTTTTTCTCAGGTATTGCTCTATTTATTTCTCTTGATGAGGAAATTAAGTAGACAAATCTTATAAAAGCTGAAGGCTGCCTTTTTTACTTTCTTTGTGTATAACTGAGCTACACTGTTTTGGAAATTCCCCAAGTGTCCCATTCTCAACCTCACATGTATATTCAGAAGACAGAAATAGAGCAGCTTCTGAGAGCTAAGAATTCAGCTAACTAGGATCTCTACTAATAAAAATAGTCATGCTTAGTTGGGAAAATGGGCTGCAAAAGTCAACAGACCTGGTTTAAACCTCTGCTCTTCCTTAATATCATTATAAACTCAGGCAAGTTCCTTAAAGGTCCTCTCTAAACCTGGATTCCTCATCTTAATGGTATTGTGAATTAAATAAGATAATGTCTGAGTCATTTAGCAAAGTACCTAGTTTGTGTTTATTAAGTGGTAACTCCTTCCACCCTTCCTCTGCAAAATTTCTCGAGCACTCCAGCATCCAGCGTCATGCTGAGCACTAGGGGTACGATGATGAGCAAAAGCAGATGTGGTCCCTACAATGGAAGGTTAGCTGCCATCAATAGCGTTCCCCTTCAGAGACTAAACATAGGGGCTCTTGATTCCAAACCTCGCATCTACAAGGGCAGAACGGTTTCTGAAAACTGACACCAAGTAGGGGATAATGGTTAAGTATGAGTACAATAACAAAATGCCATGGCCCAGGACTGAAAAGGATGTGTGGATGGCATCTTCCGGTTGGATGCCGAGCTCAAACTGTCAGCTAGCTGACTTTTTTTTTTTTTTTCTTGCGGTACGCGGGCGTCTCACTGTGGTGGCCTCTCCCGTTGCGGAGCACAGCCTCCGCGGACGCGCAGGCTCAGCGGCCATGGCTCACGGGCCCAGCCGCTCTGCGGCATGTGGGATCTTCCCGGACTGGGGCACGAACCCGTGTCCCCTGCATCAGCAGGCGGACTCTCAACCACTACGCCACCAGGGAAACCCCACCTAGCTGACTTTTTGCATGTGAAAGCAAAAACACAAACCGTAATGAATTGGATCTTTCTGGATGCCAGGACGTTCTTCATTTGGCCCATATTCATTCATCGAGCCAAAGCCAGTTGTGAATCCTTCCTGGCATTGTGCTTGCCTCTGATTTCTGGGTACTAAATACACCCTTTGGGGCTACAGAAGGCATGGGGCCAATTTGCATAATCCACACCCTGTTGTCTTACTATTCAAATAGGGAACATTTCTACAGCAGAGTAATCAATCCCCTCCCTTCCATGTAGGCTCAAATATCTTAATAGTCAAATGCCTCTGTCTCTAGAGAATTCTCTATTATAATCATCCTCATTGTATCACTTCTCTCAGTCTTTTCCCCCTCATTCTTTTCAATACATTGCTCTCCCCTGTGTCTCCTTATTCTCCTGTGATTTCTGCTCTTACAACTGTGTCCACTGCTTACCCCTTCCTTCTTTCAATCATGGATCATTTACTACTCTTCACCCCTCCCTTGATGGGTGATGAGAGGTGGGGATGAGAAGCGGTTTCCACTTTTGGACAGAAAAGTTGTCAAACACTAAAGGGTCTCTCAGGTGGGATATGACACCGAGAAACAAAAACTTCAAAGGATCTAGAGAGAGACATGGCTGGAAATATAAAAAGTACCTCATCACAAGTATTTTTTCTAGATTTCTTGTGTTTCTTTCTCTCTTCCTTTTTTTAGCATGTCTGTACAGAACGTGATGTGCAAAAAAAGTAGGGAAAGCAAAAACAGGAACAGGTGAGTATGTCCTTAGGCTAAAAAAATAAAAAAAGAACGAAAACATGAAATGTACTGTAAGAACAGAAACTTGTTACAGTATTTGAAATTAGCATAGGAAACTTCAAATGGCATCATTGATTTGCGATCCTTTTTTCTTTTTCTTTTTCGAGGTAGAAGTTCATAGCTGGCTTTTTCTCACCCTCTTCACCCGTCTTTCCGACCACAGACTCACAAACACACACATACATACATATATAGCCTACAAGACAAGTGCCACTTCTTTGCTTTTCATTCATCTGTATATGTGTTTGTATTTATAGCCAGTGTGTTTACAGTCACTTATAAAATATTCAAATTTAGGTGAGTAAAGGGAATGTCAACCCTGTTTAAAACCCATGCTCCCTTCTGTAAAAGGATGATCTACAAAGACATTATAAGACTCTTCTCAGAATAGTGGAGAAAAAAATGCTTCATCTATTTCCTAATATATAAGAATCCTTGGGATTCTACTTTAAAGTCATAAAACACTCAAATTTAACAAGTTTTCTAAATTTCATTTCCTGGATCTCAGATAAAGGAAAAGAAAGACAGATATCATAATGATTATTAGGATAGCAGTCTTTTTTTTTTTTTTTTAATTCCAAATAGGGTGTTGGATGTCATACCCTGGAGAATTTTCAAGAATAAGCCTGCTGTGTTTAGTGAGCAAATATTTGGGTGTTAGTGAATTGACATGTTGTTTCCTAAAAGTTAGAGTGAATGGTTATATGTAAATAAATAGCTGTTTGTATGTATGCGTGTGGTTGGGGGAAGGAGGCGACAGTGGGAGAGAGAGAGAGGAGGAAGAAGGAGAGAATGGGACAAAGAGAGAGAGAGACACGAAGGAAAGGTATTTAATTTCAGATGGCTGCTTGCTTCCAGATGCCTCGTTAACCTTGGAAATCTAAATAAATCGACATCTTGGATGTGAACTCTACAGGTTTCACCAAAGCACGGTCCTCTGAAGGCACTGCACTCAGGAGGTGGCACCTGGCATACTTTAATTGGCGTTATTCCTGGCTGATTTGCCTCTACATCAGGGAACACAGAAGAGAACACTTTCCTCTTGCCACTAGCTCGAGGCCCTTCTTTCTGACTTATGAAGAAATATTAAAAGAACTAATATGTAGAACTTGAGTAAACAGTGGCTAAGAGGCGATATGTTAATTATGTGAAGAGTTTGAAACGTGCATACACTTAGGAGGATGAGAAATTATTTAGCCTGGTAGCTGAATATTGCCAGGAGACACAAAAGCACAGTAAGCAAAGGGAGATTTAAACTAAACACTAGATCCCAGAACAAATATAACACTCGGCGACGTGAGCAAGCTTGTGGAAACAGGTTGAGATGTTTAAGATACCAAAATATTGAAATTTGCATTTCAGGTAAACATTTAAATAAGGGCAGAAAATAATAGATAGGAACAAGAGAAGGGCCCACGTTAGCCATACGGCTTTATGCCACCAGAGAATTTACCAACAGGTTGAATGTCAGATTCTGGCCTAAAAGTCTTCTCTTGAGAGAGTATAGGGAGATGGTGACAGGATCCCTGGGTTGAGAACAGCTAGTCAGAGGGAACTGAAAGAATGGAGAACAGGTGCCCTGATGTGGACAGATACATGGGAGCCAAGGGAGAGGAGCAAGAGGACCTGAATGCATTTTAAAATTCTGCGACTCAGGGGCTTCCCTGGTGGTGCAGTGGTTGGGTGTCCACCTGCCGATGCAGGGGACACGGGTTCGTGCCCCGGTCCGGGAAGATCCCACATGCCGCGGAGCGGCTGGGCCTGTGAGCCATGGCCGCTGAGCCTGCGCGTCCTGAGCCTGTGCTCTGAAACGGTAAAAAAAAAAAAAAAAAAAAAAAAAAAAAAAAAAATTCTGCGACTCAAGATTAACGTGGTGTATTCCATGCCTTGAAACAAGAAACTGCAGTTGATTAGATGAAAGGAATGGCGTTGTGCCCATTTCCATCTGGGGCTCTGCTGGTGTCTGTACACCTTTTCCTGAAATAATAAATCTGCATAGCAGATACATTCTCAGGGCATGGCCAGAGATGCCCCGCCCAGCATTTCCACAGCAGAGGACTCAGCACACCCATCCTTCCCCAGTAAAAGGGTGTTTTGTTAGGATCATTAAAAGGGAGAGGATTTATACGCCAGCTTCGATTACAGAAAGAACAGAAGGTACAGAAAGTACCTTTCAATACTTGGTTCTCTTAAGCTAGATGATGTGTTGAATCTGACTCTAGTTTTTGCTTGTGTTTCTTAATTCAGTTCAGCTAACTCAGCAAACATTTGTTGAGTAATGAATCTGTTCCAAACCCTGTGCTGTGCACGGGGATATTGCAAGACACAGTCCCCGAGGAATTTATAGTCTGGTTCTTTGACTTTCTAGCAGCACAAAAGTATCCCTTTCCTCTCAGATCACTGTGGATTAATGAGGAATGCTCAAGTGAACCAGGAGAGATAATGTGTTGTGAGTGAAGGCTCCTGTGGGTGCAAGAAAAATAGACTAGCTTCCTGGCACTTCTTGTGCCAGGATAAGAGTTTCAAATGAAGGGTCCGAGAGATAAAGGAAGAATGACAAGGGCCCAGAGGTATTGTTTAATATTTTAAATTTTTGTCAAGATTGTTGGATGGGGGAAGACCGGCTAGTTTCTTTTACCTATATTTGGTTTGCATCTTGAAACTCCCCTGCTTTTAGTGAACCAACCGTGCACATTGTATGCTGGAGATAAAGGTGGCCATCAACGTGCAGGAGAGCTAGCATGGGAGAAACAAAAATGACATTTCTGCCTTATGGGTAGGGCATTTAATGGAAAACTCCCCCTTCATCCCCATGTAGTATTGGGGGAAATTCTTCCTAGAGACGTGAGATTGAAAATTCATCCCACGAAGATTTGTTTTATTATCTGCTTATCGGGAAAAAATGAGCCGATGAATACCTACATTAGTATTCATGTAAGAATTGGAGGTCCCAAACCCAATAAATATTACTTTATTTTCTCTAGTTCATCTTAATGTCTACTCTCACAGGTGCCAGCTTCCCAAATGGGTAGGGCCTTGGTTGTTGCTAAAAAATCATCATTCCCATGCCTGGAACTGGTTTATACCTTTCAGAAATTCAAAATGCAAGGTAGGGATCCATTACCCAGCCTTTCTAGGTATTTCATGGGAAGTGAAAAGAATTCAGTGTTATTAGCCATCTCTAAGAAGATTATACTCCTTCTCCCTTTCTTCTACTAACAACGCTGTACCTACCTAGCAATAAGGTTGATGGATGCAGGAGCAGGGCAGGGCAGATATCCTAAACCATTCTGAATTCATCTTTTACTCATTTTTCATCATAATCCACCATTATTCTCAAAATCAATAATGCTGTCTTACTGTAAATCCCACCTTTGCACTCCAGATTTTTAATGAGCTTTATCCTATTTTGGCCTGCAGTTGTCAATGTTGCCATTTGTCTTCAGGGTATTTATATTTAACTAGAAGATTCTTAGCATCACTTCGTTGGCATGACTCTCAGTTCATAGCTGCAAGTATGCTGGAAAGGTCTTTTTTTCTCCTCCAAGTCCAAAGTCTTCCCAGCTAACCCAGTAAAGTGGACTATTACCCTTTCTAAGATTTCTGTTTTCTTTCCTACCACATTCTACTTCTGTAGCATGAGAAGTTGGGTCTGACTACTTGCATGAGTGTGGAGAAGAAAAAAGGTGAAAACACAGGCAGGAAATAAGATGGCCTATTATAAGTAATATGCAGCTCTACCCTTACAGACTAATTCTAAAAAGTTTTCAGTAGAAGCATGTGCTAGATAACGTGCAGGACTCCAAACCAAATAATTATAACTATTGCCTTTTTGTTGTTGGGATTTCAGAGTTTCCTCAAACTAGTGTTAGTGACAATTAACAGAAGACTTGAAGCTTGGAGTATTCCTGACAGTTGCGTTACAGAATGTTTTCAAAGAGGCCCTAGGTTCGGGCTTCCCTGGTGGCGCAGTGGTTGAGAGTCTGCCTGCCGATGCAGGAGACATGGGTTCGTGCCCCGGTCCGGGAGGATCCCACGTGCCGCGGAGCGGCTGGGCCTGTGAGCCATGGCCGCTGAGCCTGTGCGTCCGGAGCCTGTGCTCCGCAATGGGAGAGGCCACAACAGAGAGAGGCCCACATACCACAAAAAAAAAAAAAAAAAAAAAAAAAAAAAAAAGAGGCCTTAGGTTCTATTGGGAGCCTAGTTAACAGACTGAGTTGACATATTTAGGCAGTGAATTTGTCTCTGTGCTGGCTGGCTGTTATGTTGATTTGGCCATCAGGCAATTTCCAGAAAAGGAAAACAGCTTGTGGCATGTGAACAGAGCTATTAATTGGTACCATTTAGTGTAGGATGACCAGGAGCAAGTTTTCTTCATGGTGGCAGGACTGTGTTATTTAGCACCCTTCCAGCTGCTCTGGCCTAACCCCACAGCAGTGGGGTTTGTAACTTGAGGGTGAGGGAAGTTGAATTTAGCTGATGTCTATAGGCCTTTCTGGCCAAGCTCTTCCCTGCTCTGTCCCCTTTCCTCTTCACTTTCTCTTTCCCCTTTTTTCCCCCCCCCGACTCTCCACCTCCATGCCTCCATTTCCTCTCTCTCTCTCTCTCTCCAGAAATAAAGTCTTTTAATCAGGGGAATTAAACAAGCCTGCCTATCTTGACATTTCTTTATGAAAATGGAGACATTTTTGTGCAACTTTCTAAAAAGGGCCTCCAGACCCCTAATCCCAACTGGTTAAGCCAATCATATTTAGCTCCCTAGCCCTCCCACGTGACAAAATGTGCCATCAGCAGCACAATCTCTTGGATCTGGTCCAAGGCCTGAAAGTTTCATTGGTGATGTAGTTTGACACTGAACAAGGAAACCATAACTATAAGACAGGGTTTCGAACATGACCTTCGTGAAGAGAACTCCACATAATCTGGGGGAGAAGAGTGACAGTTTCTCAAAGGGAAGCCATGTGTCCTAATAGCAACTTTAGTTGAAAGAGTGCTTTGAAGCATGGTCTAATCGATGATTCAGCACTTCAATGGCTGCCCTTCTGACCCCTTTACAACTTGCATGCCCCTCGCGGTGACTCCCACTTTGCTCTAAACCTTTAGCCAGTGACAGATGAGCGTGATGTATAAACACTCCAGCTTCTTGATTCTTGGTCAGCACAGCTTTGAAGTGGGACCTGTGCTGTGCCCAGAGCTCCCTGAGGGATTGAGCTGGGTTGCCATCTGTGGGATGAGACCTGGTGTTGCACCCCAGCTTGGCTCCTTTCTCTGCCAGATCCCATTTTCCCACTCCCCTACCAGTTTTTCCTGAGAACATTTCCTTCCTTAATCATCTTCAAATGACTTTTTGTCTTGGAGTCTGCTTCTATAGAACCTGACCTCAGACAAAGAACATTGTCAAATTATTGAAAAGCCATGTGGATCTATTGCTTCTCAAAAGAAAAAAAGAGGTGATCTCCTGCATATTTTAAACTTAAAAAAAAAAATTGTGCAAACCTTTGTTTTACAGGAAGAGAATTTGAAGGAGAAGAAGAATATCTGGAGATCCTCGGCATCACCAGAGAGCAGTCAGGCAAATATGAGTGCAAAGCTGCCAATGAGGTCTCCTCGGCGGATGTCAAACAAGTCAAGGTCACTGTGAACTGTGAGTATGGCAGGAGCCAGCAGGTGCCATGTGCCCAGGGCCCACCTCCACCTCCAGCGAGCTCTAAAGAGCCTATATCAAAAGAACATTGCATTTCAAGCAGATGCTCCTCTAGTCAGGGATGCACATTTGTACACTGGACATATCCAAGGGCAGGACTTGGCCCTTGAATTTGATAAATCAACTGTACCAACTCTAAATATAACCTATAATGCATTTAACAATACGCTCTGTCTTTTACTTAGACTACAGAATTAAGAAAACATGATCAGACCACACTAGCACTTTAGGCAATCATCACTCTTCTAGTCTTTGTGGAGACCAAGGTCATACCACTTTGGAAAAAAACAACAACTCGTGACTGCTTTAACTGGAATTTCCACCTTAATGTATTGTTTGTCAGAAGAGAATAATTCGAGACCATATTTTATCCTCCGCTATTGAACTAATTGGCCTTGGGAACAAATTTAAGCCACTGTGGTCAGATACCATGTGTCCCCGGTGGCTACGAGGGATACCTGATAAGTTAATATTGGTTATCTATTTGTCCCAAAATATGGGCATTAGAAAGGAAGATTTCACTAAGATACATCGGTAAGTGGGCAAACTTTGAACTTCTCAGATGAAAGGATCCTTAGATGTAGTTCAAAAGGATGGGGGGCAGGGGCGGATCCATATGATGTGTCACCCAGCAAAGGAATAAAGAGAATTCATTTACCTTGTTCAGTGAGGAGTGACTGTCCACATCATTCAAATTCAGGTTCCACATCACATAATTGTGGCTAGTGACAGGGATAAAAGGATGTCCTGACAGTTCTTCCTTCCTGTGTGTTTAACACAAATACACACACAAATACACACTCCACACATATACTCACGTGTGCACATATAACATACATACACACATGCACAAAGGCGCACAGACACACATGCACATACATCTTAACCCATGTTTCAAAATATGCTTTGGATGGTTGTAAGTTACTTTCCATTATTTTAAGCCTTCCATGTAGTTAAACTGTGTGCCAGTGATACTGTATAAAGTCCCTAACAAGGTAGATATAATTGACTCCATTTTAAAGTTTGAAACACTAGAGCCCTAGGAGGTATAATTGGCTTTCCAAAATGACACAGAAAGCAAGAGTAAGAAAAGGGATGCAGACTCCAGCCTGTTTGATTCTAAAGCCCATGCTCTCAGGAGAAAGAGAAAGAGAAGTTTTCAATTCTTCGTACCTACTATGTGCAGCACTGATTAAGGGATTTACATTTGTCATTTAATCCTCACAGTAAACTCATGAGATCATCTTTAGTCTGACTTTAAAAATTTGGAAACTGAGGCTCAAAGAGCTGAGGAAACTTGACTTAAGTGACCCGGTCAATGCTGGACTGCACTATTTCCTGTGGTCTTGCTCCAGCCTGGCAGCCTTCTGAAACAGAAGGCGAAATCCCCTTCACACCCGACCTAGAAGAATCTAACAGATAGGATTCTGCTGTAGCATTTATGGCACTCATTTCCAAGAACAAGGGGATGCATTTGATGAGATCCGATGTGCTTTTATCCTGAAGTGCGATTTTTTAAGTAATAGAGTTTTGAAATGCCAGTATTACTATTCTTTTCCAGTTCTGTGTGTGTTTCAAAGACACGTTAATGATCCCAGTGTTATAAAATGCTTTAGGACCTTTTTTTCACATGAAAGGCAATTTCTCTCGGTGTTTATATAAGTTTATAATTAGGTTAGTTAGCTTTTTTTAATGTACACACAGCTGTGCCATCATCTACCACCTCTTCTCTGACTTTCGGAGTTAAGATTTTATTTTCTCTTAATCGACCTTCATCTTCATTAGATTTCTGAAAGTCCGATCATGGAGTACATAGAAAATATTTATGCTTCCATTGTGTGAAACATCAAAGCGGTCCGCATTGCAGATGGTTCCCAAGATCAAAGCCAGCCGCCTGGGTCCTATTATTATTAGCACAATTATTCTGACATTGCTCCTTCTTGACTGTCCCCAAAGTGTAACTTAGAACAGAAGAAAATACTGATAATTTTCAAGAAAAGCCTTTTATAAAAATGTGAGCTTTTCCTCACGATGAGTGAACCACAGAAGAATATGGACAGAGACTCAAGATTCTAAAATGACGTCATAACAAATTACATAGAAAACTCTAATGAGCTTAGTCAGACAGTCTGTCCTAACCAGCAGCATCTAGCACATACCTGACCTTGTAAAAATTGCTCAGTAAATGTTTACTGAATGAATAGGTGAAAGACTAACAGATAAACTCTGCTCTTGTAACATTTCTCCAAACTTTGCAAATTGATGTATGCCACAAATCAGGAAGCATGTTCTAAATCAATGCCCTTTGGAATCACCTTTTTATCAACACTTCATAAGCTTTGTTTCTATTATATTAAAAGAACTAGCCATTGTACCTGTTGTCCTATTCAAACAATTCACCCTACTTAAATGTAATTGTATCAAGTAGATGTAGTCTCCAAGATTAAATTATAGAACCAGGTCTGGCCAGCAAAGCTCATGCAAACTGAGAAATTTCCAGTTTGTCACTTCATATAAGCCTGCCTACTATGAAAGTGCCCCATTATTTAAGCTGATTCCTCTTCCTTTTCAAGACACAAGGTTTGGAATTAGGTCAGGGGATCAGGATGGCTAAGATAATTAATGGCTGAATAGATTATCATAATGAACAGATCCACAATACCACTAAAAAAAAAAAAAAAAAAAAAAAAATCCCAGTGCTGGTTATTTTCTCCTGCTAGCATCTCATTGACTCATTTACTCATTTGCTGACAGATATTTGTCCCAGGGCACTGAGAAGCTAGAGCAGTAAACAAGAGAGATAGAACAGTTCTTCCTGTTTAGCTTACAAGCTGGATTCTACAGTCTCTCCTTTTTATTTCTCTTGGGTAATCCTTCTCCACAGTTGGTCTACAGTACTGTGCATAGCCATTTGACATGAAAAATCTATTTTCTAAGTGGTAGGATGCCCTGGAGCTTACAAAAGCTAAATTATTGACCCGAAATCTCTTCAACTAAATAAGCTTAGTAAAATTTTGTACAATAGGCAGGACTTCTGTTTTCTTGTATCTTACAGGATGTTGCTAATTTCTTCCAGATTCCAGCCCTAGGAACAAGTGTCCTTTCATTTACAGGTTCTAGGTGTAATCCCTCAATTTCAGTTCTCACAGTGCATTAAAAGTAGCTACTTCTGGCTTTGTCTCATTCTAGTGCCCAGTATCCCAAAGATAATGTCTAGTGCATAGTAAGTGTTCAGTTAGTGAGGACTTAATTTTATTTGGACTATTCTTATACTGGACACTTTTCCTATTCCTGGAGAAATTCTCCTCAAAAGCTGCCCCCAGCTCTCAAGCCTGCCCCCAAACCCCACTGATCAGCTAATATTCCTGCCTTCAGCTTTCCCACAGCTCTCTGTCCAACTAGGTTCACATTGTCACGCTTTATTACTTGTTCTCCTCTTCTCATCTCCCTTTCAACTCAGCTCTGCCTCCACCCTGGTGTCCAGAGCTAACCAACCCAACATATATGCTGAGGGACATGGGACTCTGGCATTTCTAAAGCTTGCCCTTACGTTTGAGAGCCATTTATTTAGAGGAAGCAGAAGTTACCTACCATAGATTCCACAGTTGGGACTGGAGACATCTGTCGTCTCCAGATAATATTACTGCATTTTAACTGGACTTTTCAGTACTTTGATTCCAAAATCACCTTGAGGAAAATAATGGCTCAATATGGAACCAAACTGGCTACGTTCTCTAACTATTCATGACTACACCTCTCCATTCTCCATGCCAACCTTTAGTTTACTCTTACATCTTTATTGATGATATCAATAAAGACACATGCTAATGTTTATGAATCTATTATGGGATCATCAGAGGAACTATTCAATAAGAATCCAGAGTGCTGCGATTTGCTACTATAACTTTGCAATGTGTACAAGAACCATCATTTTCTGAGTATCTCCAGAGTACCAAGACTCTATTAGAAATTTTGTGTGATTCACCGTAATCATCGCACCAACAGTGGCCAACCAAGGAAAGAGGCATATGGGGCCCAGCCTGCCTCCGTAGGAGGAGTATTTACTTTATCACTAACATCGTTCGGTATGTTTGGTTTAGTATTGCTGGTACATGGTGATTTTTTTTTAAAAGACAACTTTTAGTTAGGTTTATTATTGTTTTTAAATTCTCTGGATACAATGCCTTTCTTATTGCCTGTGTTCTCTGCCTCCACCCCGTCGGTCCACCATCACACACTAACCCAGGAGATAATCAAATCATCTCCGTGCAGAGGACAAAAGAAAGCTCAGAGAATGTAAGTATTCTCTGCCACAAAAATCAAAGAACCTGTGAGTGGGAGAGTTGAAACTCTGCCCAGGTCTAATCCCAAAGCCCTCTTTCCTTCCAAGATACCATGTGAGTAATAGTAATAAAAATAATAAATGTAATCACTTCAGGTGTTAAATGTGCTCTGATATATGAGATTTCATTTGATCTTTATATCAAACCTGTGAGACAGGTAGGCAAGGCCTTATCACCTACATTCAAAGGTGAGGGACTCCAAGAAGTTAACATGTCACCTTCAAGAGGTGACAACGTTAAGTGGCACAGGCAAAAATTGAGCCCACATCTCCTGATTTCTAATATGGGTTCATATCCACTATGCCAGTGCATGTTGTGCCATCTTGGGTACCTTTCAATAGAAATACGTAATATTTGCCTTTTAAACTACCAGCATACTCCCCTAAATGTTGTTTTCCCTTATTAGGAATTAATTTCTTTCTAAAGGAACTCACTCAAATGGAAACACAGGGAGATTCAGAGCATGGGCTTTAGAACATGGGTTCCAATATAGACTCCGTCAAGTGCTGGCTATGTGAATTTGCACATTTACTAACCCTCTGCAAACCTGTCTTCTCATTCATAATATGGGGTTAATAATCCTTGTTTCCTAGGGTTACCGTTTGGATGAAAAGAATAAATAAAGCCTAGTAGAGTGCTGATACATGGTAAATGTCTCTATATTGAATCTTTTATTAAGAATTTTTTCCTTTATACTATTATTCCAAACATTAGGAAGAGTAAATGAATGATATTCTGTTTGCTAGGCCACTGTCATTGTTATCCTATTCATTCTAACTGAAAGAGTCTTATTTTTGGTGATATAAGAAGAAAGCCCTTACTATTTTCAGAACCCAGAATTTTAAAGTAATAAGAACTGGAAGAGTCCTCTGACAATTGTAAGCTATTGCAAAGTCACGTAAAGAATAACAATGGACCTCTGTATAGCATTTTTATTAAGCCACATTTTAATTATAACCATATTTTGAGCAAGGACATCTATTATTTTAACTCTACTAGGCATGCCACAATACAATTTATAATAACTTTTCTTAGCCTCACCTATGCAGAATTCATTACAAATGAATTTTGAAATGTTCATTCCAATAAGCTGTGGGACAGACCTGCACCACTGTGTCATTTGAGAAATACTGGAAATAATGAACTCTTCATACATTTATCATTATCTGTGACTATACCTTGGGACGAGAAACTCCCCAGATTTTCAAGGAGAGGAGCAAGTGTTTGGTCTTTGTAATTGACCAGTGTCATCCTGCCCCAAGATCAATGCATTTGAACGTGTTCAACCCTAGCTCACTGTCATCCTTCCCATGCTGTCATCTCTGAGACACTAATAAATAGTACTACTTAGTTATTCAGGTCCTGAACAAAATGAGAAATAAGTAAAGGAGACATATACGAGGCCCAGTTGCCCCCATTGTTAGAGATCAAGATGATTAGAGGTAGCAGCTTAGTGTGGCCAACCTACCTTCCCAATCATGCAGCCCTGGACGGGGGCAGGCCTGCCCACATGAGAGCAGGAAGGAAAGAGCCCACGTAAGACATCAGTGTGGAGAAGCAGAGGAGAACCTCTGCTCCCCGACAGAAGTTTGGTCCCAGCAGGAAGAAAAGGGAGAGTTGAAGCAAACAAACCGAGTTTGCTCTTCCCTAATTTTTCAGTTAGAAAAATCACCCCCTGGGTTCCAGAGCAAGGAGGTTTAATAAATAAGCTCCCACCACATAGAAGGAAGCATCTAGAGTGAGGAAGAACTCACCCATAAAACTGTACAGCTGGGACTTGTGTTCCTGGTCCCATGGCGGAAGGACTAGAAGACCTCCACCATGGATTATTACGTTGAGGTGCCCCAACTATGAGCCCCAGAGGTAGAGGTGGTGGAAAATGTGGAGTCTGGCCCAGATTGGACCTGGTTTAGCAACGTGGTAGTTATCATTAAGGATTTGTCAGTCTTAAGCGTGCGGCTCCAGAAACTCACAAACACTGTTTAAAACTCATTTTACAAATTGAACAAACCAATTGAATCACAAGCAAGATCATCACTCTGGCCAACATGCTACAGATTGTAGAGTGGCAGTTTAAGAGCCTAGCCTAATACAGTGAAGAGGTGAAGACGGGAAACTAACATTTATTCAGTGGATGGCATCACTTAGATGCCCACGCTGGAAACATGGGTGTGATCCTTGACACTCCTCCTTCTTTCCCTCACTGTTCACACCTAATCTTGTCGATTCTGAGGCTCATATCTCTCAATCTCAAATCTGTTCATTCCCTTCCAGCCCCTTTATCAAAGACCTAGTGCAGGCTATCTCTGGGTTCCTTCAGCAGTCTCCAAATGGACCTCCCTGACTCTGGTTCCAGCATTTTATAGATGAGGAAATTGAGACACTGTGACTCTAGACAAAGTACTGAGCTCTCTAATGATGAATGATAATGAAGGACATAGACTGGATTTGAGCTCAGGTCTATCAAACTTTAAATCCAAGTTCTCAACCTCTACTCCATACCCCATCTCTATACAAATAGCTCCCCCATCCACACCACTACCACTAATCATTGCATTAACCATTGAACTAATGTGCTCTAATGATCTATATAACCAATCATAGAATGAAAGGATTTAAAATGGAAACTTGGTGATCATTTTAAGCTAACTTCTTCTTTTAAAGGATGAGAAAGAAAAAGCTCAAACTGGTACAGACACTTGTCCAGGCCACAATTCTGGTTAATAGTCAAAATCAGACCTATGGTGTGCTGTTTCTGACTTCTAATCCTGACTCCCAACCCATGTATTAGATAAATGAGTTACAATTTTGAATTTAGCAATTTAAGGGTTAAGGGCTAAAGGAGTTATGGGTATAAAAATACACTTGGGTCCTAATGCTACCAACTGCCCATTTGTGAAGAATGGGCCATTTTGACTAGAACTGGTTTGGTGTGGGGGTTTTTTGCAGGGGGTGGCCACGCCGTGAGGCATGCGGGATCTTACTTCCCCGACCAGGGAATGAACCCGTGCCCCCTGCAGTGGAAGCACAGAGTCTTACCCACTGGACTGCCAGGGAAGTCCCCTAGAATTGGTATTTTTTAAGTTGGAAGGGATGCTATATAGATCGTTAATGTGTGGTTCCTTCATTTTATAAATAATAAAGCCAAGACTCAGAAAGATAAAGTGTGTGATGGGAAGTCCACACAACCAAACAGAAACTAAATTCCAGCGCTCCTAGTTTCCAGTCGAGGGTTCTTTCCACTCATCTTCTTGCCTTTTTCCGTCTAAACAAAAATGAGCAGCTAAGTCTAAAGCGAAGCAGCCACCCACTCCGGCTCACCTTTACACACGGGCTGGTGGTGTTATCCAAATGTACTCTAACTCCCCTTCTCTGGGACAGTGATTTAAAGATGTCCAAACTGATGTGAAAATTAAATGGGGGAGAAAATTGCAGACTAACCTGATGATGCTTTTGTACATCCTTTTTAACTAGGAGGATCCAGGTCTTCTACAGGTAGAAAACCTGGAAAATAACTTTTGAATATGAAGACAAAAACCCGAAAATAAGTGAGCTGAACCAGGTGCTGAAGAGCAGAGATGTCAATGAATTTCGTATATTAGAGTTCACTTCACTAATTTACCTAAATAAGCTTTTTCCTTTATAAAATATAAACAGATGGTTTGGGTCTATTCTGTCCATGTACACACAGCCAAGTTGCTGTTTTCTGGCAAATAACCTTTGGACAGAAGTCTTTTTCTCCTTGAGGGTCCATAACCTGCACAGACACAGCATCATCAAGCCCAAAGCTCAAGTTTACCATCGTCGCTCAGTCCTGTGGACCTGGAAACACTTGTTCCACTTTCCATGGGATTGTTTGAAAGAATCACGGCAAATTAGAATGTGTTTCTGAGCTCATTTCAAGCCCATAACAGTTTTATAGACTCAGTCCTAAGCAGGAAAAAAAATCAAGTGTACAACTACCAGAGAGAGCAGAAGACTGGTACCCCCGGAAGGTGTTTATGCACCATGATAGACTTCAAACTGCACCCTCACACATAAAAGCAAAATTGACCTGGGTCATAGCAGTAAGGGAGCACAGAGGAGGGAAACAAGTATAGCAATCATCTGACATTAGTTTTTTTCCTGGATTGCTGCAACAACATCAGGCTAAGCCTGGCTGAGAGGACTTCAGTTCTCTATTATTTTCATCAGCTTTCTTACTGCCATCTCCAAAGGTAGCAATAATAATAATGATAACGATGATGGTGAAAAAGAAAAGTGCTCCAATTATACACTTAAAATCCCAAGTCCTTTAGCATTACCACTCAATTTATGAAAAGCAATAAAACTATGCAAGCATTATAACCTATGATTGGAATAACGAATGGTCTATTGGAAGAGGGAAAAAGATATCCTAGGTTTCATTTCCATAAAGCCCCGTTAAGTGTCCCATTTAAGTAAACCAAGTCTACAGTTTCATGAATCTCTTATTTCTATTTAGTTTTCTAGTGATCCGTGCCATTCAGCAGATCACATAATTCTTGTAAATGGAGCTTTAAGACCATTCCTGTCCTGCCTCTCTGCAATCAAATTGTCCTTCCTAATTCCTTCTTGTGTGGAAACTTTGGAGCACCGTCCAAAGTTCATGTAAGCTGTGTATCTGTCCTTCCTACAGATCCTCCCACTATCACGGAATCCAAGAGCAACGAAGCCACCACCGGGCGGAAAGCTTCTCTCAAATGTGAGGCCTCGGCAGTGCCTGCACCTGACTTTGAGTGGTACCGGGATGACACCAGGTATGTGCCAAACCTGCTGCACCTCCACTGCTCCGCCAGGTCTCCCCTGCTCAACAAGGGAAACCAGAAGCCCTAATGACAAAGCCAAGTCCGGCTGTAATTAGGTAGGCCTATCCGATTAGACTCTTTATTTTCCAAGGTTTTTTACCAAGTGCTTTGGGGCTGTAGCTCTTTTTTTTTTTTTTTTGCGGTATGCGGGCCTCTCATTGTTGTGGCCTCTCCCGTTGCGGAGCACAGGCTCCGGACACGCAGGCTCAGCGGCCATGGCTCACGGACCCAGCCGCTCCGCGGCACGTGGGATCCTCCCGGACCGGGGCACAAACCCGTGTCCCCTGCATCGGCAGGCAGACTCTCAACCACTGCGCCAACAGGGAAGCCCCGGAGCTGTAGCTCTTAAACTGAACCCCAAAGCACTCAGGTTACGTGCATAGGGTGAGGCAGGTGGTTCGGGGGTAGTGTCCACCTGTGTGTCTTTCTCTCCTAGAGCAGAAACCAAAGCGTGATGAAACTCATCCATTCCCGAGTCTTCTGCATCAGTGGACTTTGATTCTGATACTATGGGATTGCATGATTAAAATGAGGAATTGAGCAGTAACAAGCTCTACCTACTCCCTTTCTCTCCTTTTTCGCCAGTATAATGAAAAAGAAATTACTATGCCAAGTCTTGATCAGTGTTTCTCTTTGCTCTTCTGTCTTTGAACCCTTAGGATAAACAGTGCCAATGGCCTTGAGATTAAGAGCACGGAGGGCCAGTCCTCCCTGACGGTGACCAACGTCACTGAGGAGCACTATGGCAACTACACCTGCGTGGCTGCCAACAATCTGGGGGTCACCAACGCCAGCCTCGTACTTTTCAGTAAGTATGCCAAAGCAGGGAGCTGCCTGGGAGACCAAGTTGATGGAGTTCTCCTGTGGAAAACTCGAAAATCATTCCCATATCTTTTAAAGGTAAACTTAAACAAAAATCAGTGTATAGCCACTGAAACAAAAACACAGGTTCACAATCCCTCTGCGTAAAATGAGTTTTACAAGTGAATACCTCTCCTCTCTATTCCCTGGTGTACTTTGGATAACTGCCTTGTTTTTTTGTTTGTTTTTTTAGTTTAGTTGTTTTGTTTTGTTTTTTTTCCTGGTTGGTTAAACTGTAAGAATATTCAGAGAACAAAAATCTCTTTTGTGATTGTCTCTTTAAGGAGCAGAGACGGTGTAAGATCGTGGAAAGTGAATGGCACTTTAAAAATGGCAGTGATGGGAGTGATTGAGGGAGAAATATTCAGTGAGGATGGATAAGGTGCTGGGAGAAGGGAGAGGCTGTAAAAAGAAAGTGTATTTTTAACAACACAAGAGGAAGAGTGGAATGAATGATTAAAACATAATATAAAATCTAAGGGAAGAAAAACATTGCAGAAAGGTTTCCATATGACAGCAGGAAACATTACTTGTCTATTTTTAGAAGAGAGATGGGATGGTGAGAGAGAGGACCAAAGCTGCTTCTGCTGAAGACCAAAGAAGGTCCTCAAGGCAGACTAAGGAAGGACAAGTGATTTTAAGTTATTGATATTAATAAGAAAGCCCACCTTAGAGCCTTTCCCTTGAGCGGCATGTTGTAGTCAGATACCTGACCCCCTCCCTGCCTTGTTGGTCCGGCAGCTATGAGCACAGAGTCAAATGCCTCCTGAGAAACAGAAGTACGATGGGTGAGATCAGGGGAAATGATGGCACGTAGAATAGGAAAGTGTTTATCAGAATAAGTAAAACAAACAAAAGTGTTAGCACGTGCTGGGCTAGACAGTTCATTTGGACTAAAAGAGAAAGTCCAACAAATTTATTATTTTGAAATAATAAGCCACTAGGAATTTATTTGTTTTTTGTTTTTTTTTTTCTGCACAGGCTGAATTGGAAAATTTAGAAATACTATGACCAGGATAAATGTCTCCATCTTGCTTTATTCAGTTTAGATGAGCCTTCAAGAGAAAAGTTTTTAGGAGAAAAATCAATTTAAGTGATAGTTCCCTCAAAACATAGTATTAAAGCCATTTTACAACTGCTCAAGATCCAATCCACTTATTTAAAAAAAACACCACAAACTATTCTAAATTTGGCCTTCAGTTTCTCATTCATAACTCCCGTTGACTTCAGTCTGTAAGTGTGATGGGATACAGCTATGCTACAAATGCTGCATCAATATGAAGTTTAAAATTCATATCCCTGTTTACTTGTCTCCAAAGACCAAACATCAGTGTTCTTTACTTAAGCTAGATACATCGATATCTCAAAACACTTGAGAAGATATTTATTAAGAAATGTACTTACCTGTTTCATTCCTGAGGTTAGGGATTCCATACACAGCGGGGAAAATAGCCTCGACTATGAATTTGAGATTCCGACAAATCTAAGGTGAGCTGATTAAGTAGAACAACATACACTTAACAAGAGGTTTTGTAGGGATTGGAAAGGAGAAAATGGGATAATTGGATTAGTTAGAGAAAGTGAGCAACTATAAATTTGCATTAAAGTATGCAAATTTTCTTTTCTTGTTATCCCACCCAGAAAAAGGACTGTGCTAATGACATTTTTCAAATAATAAATACAATGATACCTGTAGACTGAGAGAGAGGATGGGGAAGAAGGATAGAAGGATGGAATAGGCTCTATGATAGTCTATTTTTCACAGGTGTGAAAGGAAGAAAGAGACAGAGAGAGAGAGAAAGGGAGGAAGAGGGGGAAAGGAAACATTTGAGGAAGAGAGGAAGAGCATGGACTAGGTCAAAAATAATAGAGATACTGCTGGTCTGCTGGTGGTGATGAAAGGTAATCTCAAGCCCTGAAATACCTTGGTCCTAATCACAAAAGTCCACTTAAAGTACGCAACCCAGTAAGACTAAGAAATGTCAAGAATCTTATAGAACTTCTGTTTGTAAACTAAGAATCAAGAAATTGGGCAAGTATATCATGGTCATATTGCCCTTGATGATTTCATAGAAGTTACCCTTATTATACCTCTGAGAAGAGTACAGGGCCATGATTAACAATGTGCTACTTCGCTGGGCCCTCTTCGAGGCAGCCCGCACTGGCACCAGCTCTGCACAGCACAGCAGGCAGAGGAGAGGAAGCACGTGCCTCAGCGTTCGGCTTAGAATTGATTTCCCACCTGATGGGAAAGTTAGGAGGCGTAATACCCACAGAAGAATAGAACACAAAAGGTCACTGGGCTTTGAGGGGAAAAGAAGCTATAAAAATTGTCAAACATTAGTGAATCTACTGTCATCCTGTTTCTTCGACATTTTAAGGAGGAAGCTCTGCTCCTTGTGTAACAGGAATGGCAATTCCACCACAACTGCCTTGCCACCATGATTTGGGTTTGGGAGATGTGTAGTTACAGCCTTCATAGCTGGATCTTTAAGAACAAGGCTCTATGGTAACCAATGTACACAGGTAAAAGGTTGGCAGGAGAGCACACACAAGGGAGAGGAAGAGAAAAACATGAAGAAAAAGAAAGTACGTGTGTGAGCAGATTGCCCATCACTTAGATTCAAAGTAGATGGGTTTATTGGGAAGAAGGAAGACACTGCTGGTGGCGGTACTTTTCCACAGAACAGGGTCAGGAGGGGAGAGATGCTTGGGAGGGGCGGCCGTGGCCAGCACCCGTGACAGAGAGCATTATGTGGGCAGCGGGATGCTCTGCTGACCCAGCCGGTCCAAAGCAGACGAGCCAGCTGGTGAGCTGCTGCCAGCCAGAGGCAGCAGCAGGTAGAAACCCAGAGCCGGAGCCCCTGAAGAGTTCATGATTATCCATCTTCACTGGTGCATCAGCACATTTTCCATGTCCACCGCAGTGACGTGCTGACTTTGTACAGTGTCAGTTTGCGGTCACTGATACATCTTGTCCTCCATCACATACATACATATGCTTCTTCACTCTCTATTCAAATATTATCTTCAAAGGGGTCAAAATAGGGGCTTCCCTCGTGGCGCAGTGGTTGGGAGTCCGCCTGCCGATGCAGGGGACACGGGTTCGTGCCCCGGTCCGGGAATATCCCACATGCCACGGAGCGGCTGGGCCCGTGAGCCGTGGCCCCTGAGCCTGCGCGGCCAGAGCCTGTGCTCCGCAACGGGAGAGGCCACAACAGTGAGAGGCCCGCGTACCACAAAAAAAAAAAAAAAAAAAAATAGGTGTCAAAATAATTGAATGAGAGTGCAAGAATACCTTGTATTCATAGTCATTTTTCCTAAGCCAATGGAAGCATTCCTTTCTCATTTGTCTTGTCCTCCACACATTCTAGTATTCTGTTTAAGGATCCATTCCCTTAGCCTATATATCCAAGTAATGCCTTTTATATCTTTTTTTCATCCTTGGCAAAGTGTTACATTATATCATTTCTCTGTACACATTAATCCATGGTACAATGTATACAGTCAAGGATTCCGCTCCTTAGTTTTTGTAAGATGTGGGAATATGTATCACATGGGTGAAGACTTGGACTTCTGCATTGTCAGCATGTGTAACGTAACAGAGTCCGTGTATCCACACTGGTGACTGCACGGCATCCGCAAAGGAAACCTTATCTTGTTTTATTGCTTGCACTGAGTTATTTTTAAAGCAACAGGTAAGGAGGAAGAATAAGGGAGATGATTTTAACGTCATCACTTCTTATCAAGTGAGTATGTACAAGGTACTCTACACATGTGCCGAACACTTAACATATGTGATCTCATTTAATCATCAGGACAGCCTTATTAGACACTCGTATTTCTCCATTATACAAAGAGGTTAAGTAACTAGTGCAACTAAGTAAGGCTGCTGGGATTTAAATTCAGGTAATCTTCTTCCAGAGTCCAGGCTGTAAACCAACACGTTATCTAGATTTGTATATGTAGGGAAAATGTTAGGAGATGTACCTTTGGTAGTTTGGAGGTGAAAAGACATGTAACTTCTTTCTCCTTTTTTCACTTAATGATATTTTTCACTGACTAAATATTGTTATATTCCTTCCCACCGAGGGGCACTACTTCCACCACCTCCCACATCCATTTCCATTAACCCTCACCAGGCTGAGTCCACTAGATTAGTGATGCCATTGGTTCATCTTTGGCACATTGAGATTTTGAGCAGAGAGTCCAGCCTACTGCTTAGCTTTTGACCCTAGGCATGTCAAAAGAAGGCATCCATGAGCTTCCCTGGTGTCGCAGTGGTTGAGAGTACGCCTGCCGATGCAGGGGACACGGGTTCGTGCCCCGGTCCGGGAAGATCCCACATGCCGTGGAGCGGCTGGGCCCGTGAGCCATGGCCATTCAGCCTGCGTATCTGGAGCCTGTGCTCCGCAATGGGAGAAGCCACACAGTGAGAGGCCCACATACCACAAAAAAAAAATATACACCACGTGATGGTGCTAGTTAAGACTTGGCAAAGCCTCTTAACCAGCTACTACTGGATGCCGTGTAATAAAGCAGTTCGAGCAGCTATTTGAACACTATCTATATGTAGTTTGAAAGCCCTCCTTATGAGGGCTGTCTGTGGATACAGTAGGAAATAGATGGGCACCAGAACTAGTTTTAGATTTAAGAGTAGGCATTGAATACACCTACTTCCAGAGAGACCATTGACCATATCCAATACCCACTGGAAAATAAAAGAAAATCATATCTAAGTTAATAAATTACCTCTCTCTGTACACCCTCCTCTCAACCCCAGCTTTTGTCATTTAGGTGCTTTTAATTCAGAGGGGTTTCTTTCAAAGTGTTAACTCCAGTTTAACTGTTTTTTATGGTGTCCGAGCAGAACCAGTCAATAACACCCTCCACCCCATTTAGCAGATAAGAAACCAAACCTCAGACTTAAGACTTACCAAGAGCCACAGCAGATCGTAGTGGGGTAAACCTTGCATTCCGTTCTTAAAACCTCCCAATCAATTGATAAGCTGTGTTGACCTCCTCAAATACTAGCAGGACAAAGACAGAGCACATAGCACCAAGGTTCCTGCTCTCCCCTACGTTTAAATGTTAAAAGTCGGAGATTTCTTTTTCACTTTAAGTGGTATTTACTTCACTTTACACTCTTACAGGAGCCCATAAACCCTGGCATAAACTACAAAATACAGCGAAATGATGGTGGAAGAATAAGGATAAAAAGCTAGGATGGGGAAGCATCTAAGAAATGATAAGCCAGTAGGATGAAATTAAGAGAACGAGAATAACTAATGGGGTGTGATGGGGCTAAGATGATGATAACAGGGTGGGAAATCATTGAAGAGGCAATGAGAGGGGGGTGGATGAGATGTTTAGCAATATAAATGGTCTTGTCGAAATGAAGGCAGAGTGCATTTACCCAGCTGTGAACAGTGTGATGAGAAAATATTAAGCTGAGTCATTTAAACATTCTGAATAATAATTGTAATAAGAATAAAATAAGATAGATATAGTATAATATGGGACAGTGGTCTCCAGCTGCTCTATAAATGCTGAAAGCAGTTTAGCTATTTATTTTCAAAGCTGGAAACTTCATACCAAATAACCAGTTGGAGGTTTAAAACATTTTTCTCCTTGACACTTGTGTAACTAAGACACAGTTCTTCACTGTGCTATTATTGACTTGTTCCATCTTAATGCACTTAGAAAACTTTGGCATTTAAGCCACACCTTTCATCCAAGAAAGGAAAGCTCACTCTTCAAGGAGACTGGGTTTTCTTAGTGTCCAGATGTATTGAGTGCCCAAATTCCAGGCAAAATCTACCCTTCTAAGCTTATGACACGAGATGGCAGGCAGATCAGATTTGAATGTGCACATATGCTTTTCTTTTTATGGTTTTGATTTTTGTTGATTTTCATTTATCACTGGTCTTTATCTAACCAAGCTGCTAGGAGGAATGCAGAAAAGTATTAGGATTACATTACATTATAGGGTTTGGGGGTAGCAAGTAACGCATCCTATCCCTAATGCAACATTCTATCTTTCTGAAAGAGCCCCGGAGGAGGATTTAGAGTTAAACCTGGGTTTTGATGAGACAAGTAGAGGACACCTTAAAGCCTGAACTCTTTCAGCACATTCAATCTATGGTCAGTAGCTTGGGGATGGGACTGCGAGCGACTCATAAGCTGAGACTCTAGCATTTAAAAGAAAAGCACGTCTTACTGCTGAACAGGATGTGTCATCAAGCAAATCTGGTGATCAAACTTAAGATGAGATTGTATTATCACAGGGGGGTGGGATGAAGGAAAAGACTAAAAATCAGATTTTATCATGCCAAGAAGCTTAGTGTCTTTGCATTACTCTTGCACTGATATCAGTAATGTGGAAGGAAAAATCTGAGGGAAAAATTGAATTAGTATTTACCAAAATAAATTTTCTAGATGCTTGGCTAAAGCTGATATGAACCGTAGGGCTTAAAGGGAGGAAAGGAGTCTTTAGTTACCACAGGTTCATCTTTCAGAAGTTAAAGAGCCCAGAACCAGGGCCAAGATGCATGACCTGAATTTGATCGCTACTAATTTAAATGCCCTCAATACCAACAGCCCCCAAAATCTGTAATCTTGGTGGATTTTCCAGAGGAGGGCAGGGTCCTGTTTGCAGGGTTACCACAATAAGGTGTTATCCCCTATTCTAGCTAATTTTTTTAAAGACTTTGGATGTTAAAGTTTACTAATAGCTCTCTGATAATTTAGTGTTGGCAGGAAGGACAGACAAATGCTTTACAGGAGATATGATCCCGTAGGCATGAAAATTCATCTGTTTTTAAATTGTGAAGCTAAACGTGAGTAAGGTATATCTATCTATATAAATTCTCCATGATGCTTACTATTTTCTCCCCTTTAGAGCGTGTTTTACCCACAATCCCCCACCCCATTCAAGGTCAGTATGATTTTTATCGTTGTAGTTCTGTTGCTGGGTCATTCTCCATCACCTATAATGTGCAAAACACAAAAAGGGGGAAGCACCTTGACAAAATTCACATACAAAAGGAATCATTTTTTTCTTTAAACCTTCAAAAAAAGGTCAATCGATTGCCCTCACGCTAGTTGAAAGGCAGGTAACTGGTCTGTCTGTACCTGACCTAACTTCAAGTTGGTCACTAACTGAGGAGACAGTGCTAAACTCAGATAGCAATTTTTTGTTCTATTAATACATATTACAGGTAACTATGAACTCACATATTTGGAACACAGCCGGTTAAATTCTGTAGCTCACAAAAATATGAATCCTGTAACTGACCACCTTATACAATCCAAATCTGAAGTCATTTGTATTACTTGTAAAAATGAATTTATCTATTACCAAAGGTTGAACTCAGCCAGATTACAAGGACGTTACCTTTTCTTAAAATCTTGGCCGATTTGGGGGCGTTTCCTTTTAAACATAACTATTTCAGAAAACACAAATAAGAAAACAAGGTAATCCTTCCATATTCCTTCTCACAGAAATTTCTACACAAATTAAATTTTGCCTTCTACATCACGGTTAGCTGCAAGTGCAGTGCAGCCCCGACCTTCTAGCTTAAGGGCATTTAAAGGCAAACTGGCAAATAAAATTAAAACAATAAAAAAACCTGAAATGAAACCAACCTACCATTGAAATTAAATTCCAGAAAAGTGATTTGCAAATAACACTCAAAGACTTGAGAAAAAATGGAAAGTAGGCCATGTGGAGCCTAGTGTGGAAAAAATAAATCCAATTAAACAAGATTGTCGTATACACTCTAAAGGAAATGTGCTCAGAATTAAAGGTAGGAAGCTGCTGTTTTATAAGTTTGAAGACGGATCATGTTTCATTAACACTTGTCCAAACTAAAAATTAGGCCAGAATTGGGGGTAGATACGGAGAGTGTCAATAATGTGATGGTTTTGCATATGTATGTATTCACATATATGCAAACTTCCTTTAATTACATTAGAAATGAGAATTGCACCGTTTCAAGGATCAACTAGACAGCTTAATAAAAGAATTATTCTTAAATTTGAAGTAGGGGCCAAACTATTTTTAGAAGAACCGTGTTGAATAAAATTCTTCCCTAAAACATTGTTTCTTATCCCAGTCACTAAAAATAAGACTGTTAAAATGTGCCTGTTTTTTAGACTTGACAAGAAACTCAGTGTTCGTGGAAAGCATCCCATTTTGAATTCCTGACATGCCACAGTCATTTTAAAACATTTATCTTCTACTGTTGCTGCAGAGATTGACACCATTTTATCATGTTGCCATCTTGCAAATATCTTGATGTGACAAACATGCACATATGCGTTTGTCCCAACGCGTAACGTTTTCAAAGAGGTCATGCTCCATCCAAGACGGGCTTTGTACAGTGTCACTACTGCTCGAGGTATCCTTTGTGAGAGCAGTTCTACAGCCACAAAGTCAAATATTTTATCTGATCACTCCTTATGATATATATAACATTGAACAAAATGAAGCCAGACACTGTTCACAAAGGACAGCTGTTTGATATTGAAAAACAATTTGGACCAGGATGGAGCATGTGGGATTTTGTTGAACTTGTTATTTTCCCACAAACAGAACTGTTGATTGGAGAATGACCCTAGTTTGATTTTACATTGTAGATGGACTGTTGTAGATAACTTCCATAGATCCAGTAGTTTTAGAGAATATAGTTTATCTTACTAACTAATACTTAGGGCTTCTGCTCGTAGAAATTGAAAAGCTGTTCATGGAGACTTGGGGTAGCTGGTGAGAGAGGTAGTTATAGGAAGTGCCCTCTTAAGTTTCCTGTTCCTTACAAGGACTTTTACTTTCTAGAATCAAATCTGTTTTCTTCTCTTCTTTCCATCCAATCAAGATGGCAGCCCATGGAAAAAAATGCTAACATATGGGATCCTTAACCCTTTTTATAGTACCGAAATATCTAAGAAAAGCTGACTGCCTCACTGTGGTCATAACTATAACATGAGACACCTTCATTTAATTAAGTATTATATATTGTCATCATCTATGTGCAATCCTACCTTTCCCTCCTAAAGTGTGAAGATGTCTATAAGCAGATGGTTGATGCAAATGGCTTGAAGGATTTTGAGCCAATTAATTTTCATAATGTGTTTTGAAAGTAGGAGAAAGTCCCCAAGCTCCTTTTCTCTCCTCCCATCATAAAAAAAGAGAACTTTCCCTCCTACTTTCCCATAACAGGAACACATGTTTAATTTCAGCTACTTCATTGTTAATATCTCTCTTTGGAGGGTCTCCCCTCCTACCCCCTCTCTACATGGCCCATCAAGGTGACTGGGGACAAACAACAGAGTTGCAGCAGGAATGCAGTCCTAAACCTCTTCAAGCTGTGATTAAAAAAAAAAACAAGGCTCAGTAAATCAAATGTGTTTCCCTTGGGTTTCCTTCATCACATTGCTTGATTTTCTGCAGTGATACTAAGAATACTGGAATTACACCAAAGGACAATTTATATTGTCTGCGGCCAATCGGAAATTTTCAAACTTCCTTTCCTCTTATGCCCAAAACAAAACAAAACAAGCTTCCCTGCTCCTTAATTTAAAAGATAAATAAATAAATAATAAAATAGTGTGCCATTTTTTATCTGTTTCTGATAGGTGTTTTTTTCCATTAATTTTAATTTAGGTTTATTTATTCTGAAATGAGTCCTGAATTGCATATATTTGGCATAACTACCCCTGACTACATCGCTGCAGAAAATCCACTGAATTGTAAAATGAGGAAAGAGCCAGCTCTAAATGTCTGAGGGAACTTTTCTCACTTTGTTAGTCTCAAATCATTTCCTGAGGGCTCTGAATACTGAGAATCGGGTAACATTGCTCCCGTCTCCTCCCTACGCACAGCCCCTCATGACGGACGTGCACCAGAGATGCTCTCACATTTAGAAGGACCGTAGGTGCAGAATGAGGTGATGAAACCAGCCTCCCGAAGTAGAAATAAAGGGAAAGAAGAGAAAAGGACAAGAACAAACCACCGTTGTGTGTTTATCACCCTCAAGTGAAGAATTCCCTCGAGCTCAAGGCTCTCTGGCCACAATTGCAGCCACTTAAAAAAAAAACAAAATTAATAACCCTGGAATCTGTCTACCCTGTTTGCCTCTATCTGATTATTTATTCCAAGTGAACAGCCTTTCCATTCACTAACCCCGTGTGGCTAGTAGGTTTGGGAAATGTTTGAGATTATCTTCCAGGTTCAGGCACTGCACTGGGTTTGTTCACAGCTGCTTGCCATTCCGTTCCTGTTTTTCCATTGATAAAACACATTGTGCATGGCTGGGTTTGCATGATTAATACAGCTGTCTAAAGCTCACTCTGAAAACAAAACACGCCCCACAATTAAAGTAGAAAAAAAAAATTAATGTCCACAAACAAACCAGGCTTGCAGAAATCTGCACTCCTCCTGGCCTGCTTCCTCCCACAGGGAGACTGGTGTTGCTGTGGGTGTGCCTGGCATTTGAACAGCCAGATTCTATCTCTAGAAAGAGGAGGAGATGTACCTGTCCTCAGCTGGCACTCCCAGGAATGGGTTCTCAAATCAGACTCAACTGGCAAGGAAGGAAAGCAGGGAGAAAAATCCTACAAAGATCCCATGCTGTGAAGGTGGCTGGACTACAGCTTCATTTATTTTCTGTAGGATATTATCCCAGGGATCAATGAGAGAATGCTTCTTTTCAGCTCCTTATTATAACGGCAGTTTTACCTTGTCTAATAAAAATGGTAGTATTAATAATAATAATAGCTAACATAGATAGTGGGCTTCTCATGTAATAGAGTTCTAAGGGCTTTTGCATGTATTAATCCAATTAGTCCCTACACCCCTAGGAAACTAACATGCACCTTCTCCTACACTTTTAATCATCAGAGTACACCCAAATTCCAATCTACTCCTTGCTGCACCCAGGCACATATATAAATCTATAGTACATTATAAATAACCATTATGTATGCATTCATGGTCATTAGATATGTATTAGATATACCTGTCTAATGAATTTTAAACACTCATCTAATTTATTTTATGTATTATAATTCTTATAATGTATAATACAGTTGCCTTACAATCCGTACACTTTTACAAAGTCCATTTCCAGACCCACTCAACACACAGAGTTGTATGCCCAACTCACGCAGAGATTTGAAAGTTTCCATCTTTAAAAAACATGAGCGGAGCTGTCTGGCATCGGCACATCTAATTTCACACACTTATTCAGGCTGATTTACATACACACCTCTATTAATTATGGATAATTACTAGCATTGTTCTCTTTAATTCAGTTTTTCCAACTGTGAAATGGGAAAGAAATTATATTTTTCATGCCTACAAGCTCAAATGGTGTTTTAAATAATATATAAAATAGAGCTTCAATTTCCTAGAAAGAAAGCATGTTGAATGCAAAATGATCATATTCAGATACACATATGTCTTATAATTTTTAAAGATGTACTTATAGTTAAAGATGTACTTGTACCATGTGTCACGTTGCCTGGATATTAGTTAGATAAAAGTTCGGTTTGGCTTCATTATAGTTTGACGTGTTTCGGATTCTAGGGATGTCTGAGTTTAAATAGAGAAGTATCCCAAGGTCAGAGAAAGAAGACTTTTCATTATTTTTTCACCACCATCATAATACTACACTTAAGAGGAGCTGCCAGGTACACAGTTCCCTGCTGTGTGACACACACTCATACACTCATGCTCTTGCTGTCGATGCCCGTATGCACATTGCCACCTGTCAGACTAATCCATAATGATCAATCTAAAGAACCTGCCCTTTATTTCTGCTCAAAGGTGTAAAGCATGTCCTAGGAAAGCCTTCAGTGTTTAAGTACATTTCTCCTTTCCCACTACGTGATGGAAACAAGGGTCTTGTTTTTTTTTAATAGAACTTAGGTAGCCACGTCAACACAAATTTACAGCAGAATCATGGGCCCTGATTAATACAATGAAGATGATTAAGAGTTGACATGAATACCTGACAACCACCCTCTGACTCCTTTAATGGGAACAGGAGTCTGACATCCTCCCGGTCTATCCCAAGTGGGATATAGTTGTGCCAATACTCACCTAGAATCAATACTGCACCAGCCAGTTCAGCGATTTAGACCCAACTGTAATACGTGGCCCAAACCACTGATTTAGACCCAGTTGTAACAAGCACTTCTCTCTGTTGAATCTACTTCCGTGTTTCGCTCTTTCACCTTTTCATTCTTCCTTCTGCCCTGTTTCCTAAACGGTTCTTGTTCTCTCCCTGTTAAAATTTTCTAGCAAGAATAATTCTGAAATTTATTCACGCTCTTATTTAAATGTCCAACAGAAGCTTGGAAGTGTTACCTCTCTCAGAATTTACATTTAGCTTCAAGCTAAATGGCTAAAAATCCTACAGCATCAATTTAAAGGAAGGAGAATTTTTAGCCCTGGGACTCTTTTCTGATGCCTTTTCCTATTTTCCTAGTCTGGATCTGCCTACATCAGTCAGCCTTTCCTGGTGATCTCCCTGTATTTATGCCTTGCTGTGCTATTTAGATTTCTAGAGCCAGCAGGGACTTGAAGATGAATTTTTTTTTTTTAATCCAAGCTCCCACTAAATTTTAATTTGATGGAAACATTTCTCTTCTATGAGCTTTATGAGAAAAAAAATATCTTTCAAAGTAACAATTACATTTTGGGATTAAGTTTGAGTAATTGACAGTCTTGTCTTTTTAATTAAAAGGAAGAAAGCCGCCTAAGAAGAGCTCAGTGAGATTTGCAGCAGAAAATGTTAGCATGCTGCCCCAAAGGGTGAGAAGACCAGGATCCTGAATGGGCAGAAACTGCTGATGCAGGTCCCTTTGGTCTTTAGAGAGCTCGCCTCGGTGTTTGCCAGAGTGTGACATTTAGCAGGAGGTAGCAGTGTGCTGTAACGAGCGTTGCTGGGTGTAGCCAGGAAGGAGGTCCTTTCACTGGAAGCTTCGCTCTAGGTTCAGAGACATAATACAGATCAACAGTCCTTAAAGGAAGCGGCACTACTTAAGAGTTAAAAAAGAAAGAATACATATTCTTCCAAGAATTCAATCATCAGTGCAGTCTCAGCCCCTGACAAATTTCATAGTATAGCCCTGCAAACGTATAATCTTTAATTTTCGTCTGCCCCATGGCTCCCTCATTCCTTTTCACCTGAATTTCTTATTCCTGTTATCTGTATTTCTTGCTCTTCTTTTTCTCTACATTTTCCACCATATTCACCTTGCATTATGCATGCACCCTCTCTTTGACATCCTTCAAATAAAACCATAGAAAAAGTTTTGATGTTGTTAACATTCACCTCTAAATACTGGTTACCAGCCATGCAAGCACCACAAAGCCATTATCCCATCTATCTGGAGGAAACATCTACTTCTGAAGAGGCAAGATACAAATTAACCTTAGTAACAACTTCTCTTACACCGTCACTCCGTCCCCACAATGTTCTTTCATCATCACAAGTCATTTGTAGGTATTAAACAAGCACTTCCATAAGGGAAAAAAATCAGCTTAAGGGGTCCCACCTTACATCTCCCCTTGTATACTGTGGTGAAGAAACACACCTGCCAAGTCAGAACACAGCATGACATAATGAGTTTGGAATTCCAACTTAAGGTGTTCATTTGTACACAGATATATGATGGGAGTAGGCAGACCACTCACTAGGACTCCACTGTGAATTGTCAGCTATAGCCACCGCAAATCAGTAGGGGGGAGAGACCTTACAAGTCATTTATCATGCTTCCTAATTGGACCCTGGGGAGTCAAGCACTGCCATAGTTTACTGCACTATTTTACTAATCACAATGCTGATTGTAAAGGAAAACACTTCCGACATCTCTGTAACACATGTGTACGTTTCAATACCTAGACATTACCATTAACAGAGTGTCTTTGCTATAAATCACAGCTATCAGTCCATTCTCCTTTATCTGTCCCATACTCACAAGGGAGATTCTGCCTCAACCACTCACCTCCCAAACCTTGCAGTCCCGGTATGACTTTTAATTGCCTAAGAGGATGTTGTTTGGGGCAACAGTAGCGTCCTGTGCTTTCAAAAGATAAAAAAAAAGCAGTAAGAGATAACTGTGCCTTGGCTGAGCACCCATTCTGTGCATCATCCCATCCCCTTTAGCCCACACGGCACCAAGCATCCCCAGCCATGTTCTATGTCGGAAAGTTTCTTGGCCATTCTAAAGTGCTTTCTCAATTGTCCATGTGAATGTTTGGAGGGCAGAAGCAACTAAGCAAAAAAGGAAAGAAAGAAGGAAAAGCAGTAGCTTGCACTTCTCTTTGTTGAATCGCAAGTTAGAGAGTAACTTGGGAGATTTGTTCTATTTTCTTCCCTGGAGTTCCTGAATACAGGTAAGTTCATTGTTGAAAGCTGCTTACTTCGTGTGGCAGTGCTGAAAAAGATGGCATGCTCTCACGCATTGGAGGTTGGTCTTCCCGAAGGATCAGCCCTCCCGTTCTGTCATTAAATGAATAGTGTCACTTGTTCTGCATTTAGATGTACTCTCCACTTGCTTTTGCTTTGTCAAGTTCCTTTTAGAGTCCATGTTTTCTTTTCCTCTGGTTTCTAACCATGAGGAACACAAGAAATTAACTTCATTCTCAATGGGCAGTGCACACTAGTTTCTGGCCCAAATGAAGTTTATTTAACAATACACGATATTTTGATTACACTGTTCATTCCCTCAAAAAAAAAAAAAAAAAGTACTATCCTAGTACTTTTTATGTGCCAAGCTCTCAGCTGGATCTTGGGAAACACTGTGGAGAGCAAGCCAGACATGGCCTCAGTGCTAATAGAGCTTACAGACCAGACGGGGCAGTAGATGATGAATTAAGCAATCACAGGAAACTTTGCTTTGTTGAGGAAACCTGTGTGGTATATGGGGAGCACAGAACAGGGGCACCTTAGCTAACCTGGACTGGTCAGAGGGGCTTCCAGGTGAAAGTGAAGTTCAAAATTAAGGCAGAAAGGAGAGAAGGGAGAGAAGAGCAGAACATCCCAGGAATGCAGAGATCTAGAGTCCAGAGAGAGCTGAACAATATGGTCTAATGAATTTTTAAAATCTGAAAAAAAAATACATTTTTCCCTAATAGTTTCCTACTTTTCCTTGTTTGCGTCTGGCCTGTTTAAAAGAAAAGTGATAAACCAGTGGAGTTAAAAGAGAGGAGATGGGCATTTCTACCCGTTACACATTTAAGACAAGAAACAGCACCTGTCCGCCTGATTGCACAGATATGCACGGATAGCGTATACTGTATGGTAGGTGGTGTTATAGAGGTGAGTTTCCTGGAGGATGCTGAGAGCCTATTATCTAGCAGAACATCTAGAGAAAACTTTCAGCCTCTCAACAAGGAGGTTTGATAGTAGGTTTTTATTTTAGTTGTAGGAACGGTCAGGTCGTATGGAGCCATTTGCGTTTTCCAGCAGCTGCTCTAGAACCTGGCGATGATGCTATGTTTGGAGTCGGTGACGCAGCAGGAATGACAGATAAATCACTGAGGCGTCCTGGCGCTCCAAGTAATACAGTCACTGCGAAGGGCCCAGGGCAGAACCGAGAACCGCCTTCACCAAGTTCTGCCCTGCGGCGGTCAGTGCCGCAGATGCAGTCCCAAGGGTAACTCTGAGCATACCACCTTTTTTTTAATCCCTTATCTTCCCTTATTTCCAATAAATAATCCCTTATTTCCAAGAGCCTTAACATCCCAGGAAATCTCACAAATTCACTTGTTATCTCTGCATTCAAATGCCATAGGCTAGTTACCTTGTTTCATGGTATTTGAATGTTTTTGATTTTGAAACTTGCAAAATGAAAACACATCTTACATGGATTAAAGACCATCTTGAATCCCTTAGAATTTAAATTTAAAATGTATTCTAAAACGGATCTGCAATTCACAATTTAGAGCATAGAAGTAGAGAGAAAGAAAACCAGACAGGAGGAAAATCTCTAGAGACCGACCCAAACCTGTACTTTTTAAATCTTTTTTAGCAAGTTAAATACATGAAGGCACAAAAGGCTTCAAATATACATAAAATGTATATTTTTAAACACGGAAAATATAATCTACTTTGCCCCAACAATAAGTAGATTCGGGGCTGGGAGATAGCTCTTTATGAAATGAGATGACTGTTCTTTAATTCCATCGAGGGGCAAAGGCCAAGATTTTACCCACAGGTGCAATGGGCGTGTTCCAGGCACAAGGGCAGAAGCACGTGTTTCTTCTTTAAGACAGAAGGTTCATGTCTGGCCCTAATACCTTACTGATAGCTGATTCAAACAAATTTGCTTCTGGAGTTTTTCTATCTTATGCATATTTTCAGGTGGAGTGGCCCAGGGAAACTCCTTTATTAAACTTAGCCCATTGGGCATTCTCTAACATTTTAATTCACTGATTATTAAAAATTAAACCTCTCAGGCTAAATAAGAAATCTGCAGGATTTGAGAAGGCTGACTTTGCTGTAAGAGACTTAATGAAACCCTCTCTTTATGTCAGGAGTGCTTAGTGAGTCTGTACTCTCTGGAACCATCCATATCACAACTGAGCAGAGCCCGTAGCAGTTAAAGTTAATTCGTGCATCTCTACTCACTCTACAGGGCAATTACTTCAAGCGTGCAGTCAGAAGGACCTCATAGACCCATATATTACATTTCTCATTGCATTGTCACTTCATGCTGTAAAGACGATGTTCCTTATCGAAGTCAGACCTCACCTATCTTAGCTTCTCTTTAGTTTTACTGTATACCAGCCAACTAAAAAGTGGAGGAAAACATTCATTCTCTTTGTAATGATGTCAACCCAAAGATAAAGAATCAGAAATTGATTACTTTCTTTTCCCCAGATTTAGAGGTTTTTTGAAAAAAATGCATTCATTTGTTTTTATAAATAGTTTTCCGTTCTGATAATAAATGTTATGTATTCTCATTATGGAAGAATATGAAAATATATGAAACTATAAAGAAGAAAATAAAGATTATATATAATCTCTCTCCCCAGAGATAGCACCATTAATAATGATATAAACAAATGTTTCGTCTGAATGTTGGAGCTGTCAGTGTACTATGAAATGTTCAGGTTAAAACACCTAACCCATTCTCCTTTTTCTGCCCTCTCTGAGGCTGGGCCTGTTCCTGGGGCTTGCTCAGGGTCACAGAAGAGGCAGGTCCAGGAGCAGTGTTCCTGCCCCCAAGCCAGTGCTCTCTCCGCAGGCACAAGCGCTCTCTCAACTCTTCCAGGTCCTAAGTCAAACCTGACTCGTTTTACAAGAGATTTCCCTTGCGTCACCTCCAGGATTTCCAGTAAGAGTCCTCCTTTCAGATGTGGGTCCTCCTACGCTCTCTGTCTAAATTGGGGTATTAATACAAATTTGTCTTTTTTGAATGAAATGACCTCTTATTGTAAAAATTTTTTCTCCAATTCTCTTTAGTATCGAATGTTTAGTTAGTAGAGGGTTGGTTCACTAATTGATGAGAATAAGGAATGAGTCTCAATTATTTTACCATATAATGAGAAATTATGTCAGCATTAGTTTTGATTTGGATTTACTCATTCATTCACCACGGAGCTCTCACCATATGTCTAAGGTGGCAAAAAACTTGGTAAATCATTCATATCTCTGACTCACTCCAAAACAGCATCAAACATCTGAAGTTCATCCCTGGTCGCAGTCAACTCTAAGAGGAAAAACCCCTAGGAGCATTTGAAAGTCAAGTGTAGGATTCCTTTCTGACCCAAATCTAGCTAAGGGGGAGGCCAACTTCCTTTCTCAAATATTGACGACATGTTAAGACTTTTTAGTTTTCCCAGCCAGTTTGATGTATTCCCCTAGTAGTCAGGATAATGATCAACCTATGAAATAACTAAGAAAACAGGAATAATCTTAAATGTTGACTCTTAGGACCATTTCTGTATTTTGGCTTTTCCCCTGAACTAGACGCGGAATGATTACTGTGCTTCTCAGAGAACATTACTCTAGAAATACTAGGCATTAGGGTTTATAAAACGTGAATACAGTAAAAGAGAAAAATTAAAACTCTAACAATCCAAATAGAAATCATAGGCATATCTTTTTCCTATGTAAAAAGGAAAATAATAATAATACTTGTAAGTAGAAGTGCTAACCCCTAAAGCCTCCAGGTAGAGCAGAGAAACCATTGAGAAAGAAATTGACAACTTTCAGAGTGTGGCTTTGAAAATTGAATTAATAAAGATGTCCCCCTTTTAAGCTACTATAATAAAAAAAGGTTTTACTTTTCAAAACCTTGACAAAAAAAAAAAGAGCACAAAAAATCATAAATTCTCATGGAGGACACTTAACAAATGTCATGCTTCAGGTCCTCAGCATCAGTGAGGGAAGAAGAAGCATCACGTCGAATATTCTTATACATTAATTTCATTAAATTTCTTAATGATTTTAACTCTGTCCCTCTCTTACTTTTCCCAGGCAACTGAAGGATAAAATCTGTGTTGAATTTGGACCCTCCGTCTCCCCTGAACATACACTCTTATTCATTCTGGCCCAGAAAAAAAGTGCGATTAGTTATTTTAAGTCCTCTAACATGTCATTTTCAAAACCTGGGACATATCAGAAGATTGGCTTCATAGAAAGAGTTGTGCCATATGCAACAGAGAATTTCTCCTTGCTCCAATGGCTGTGGTGTATTGAAGAGTGAGCCGTTTACATTCAAGTAAATACCCTGGAATTAGAACAACTGCACGAACAGTATAAACCGCTAAATTCTACATATCCTACCTGTGAATTAGAATGAATGCTTATAAGCATAGGATTAGAGATAAGTTGTTAAGAGTCAAAGTACTGAAAATCTATTCTTCTTCTCATGGATTCGTTGTACCCTCACCTCCTCTCCCAGATAAAATTCAATGAAGGCAAAATGCCAAAACAGCTCATAAATATAGATATGGAAATTTCCTCAGGTACTAAGGGAGTTACCAAACTGTAAACTCCAGCTTCCAGTGAAGCATCCCTCACCTTCACAACACTCACTCTAATTACAGAGAGAGAGAGAGAGAGAGAGAGAGAGAGAGAGAGAGAGAGAGAGAGAGAGAGAGAGACCTAATTATACCACATAATGGCAGATGAGAGGAAAGACTAAATCTTCTGGCCTTTGAACAAAAGAACATCTTGGGTTTTTATTTTCTAAGGTTTAAATTTCATGAGTTCTTAAATAAAGCTTAGCCCTCCAGAAAATTTTCTACCTGCCAGGGATTTGGGGACTAATGAAAGGACCTCCCAGCCCCATATGGTTCTTTAAATGACTGTGAATTCCCAACAATAATTTTGCCTTTGTGTTAAGGCATAGTGGTTTCAGAGAATAAAATTTCCCCCTACCTAGAATCTTAGGGAGGGCAGCTCTTAAGGTATTGATTGATTCATTCATTCACTCAGTCACTCATTCATTTATTCATTTATGTACTCAGACACTTATTCAGCAAATCTATTGAACACATACTCTGTGCTAGAGAAATAGTGAGCTGAGGCTACAGTAGTGAACAAGGAAGACATTGTTTATGCCAATGAGAAAAGCCCAGTCAGCTCTTTCTGATGCTGCACGTTTGTATAACACGGCTGGTTGTAAAGAATCTGAAAGTCAAAAGTCAAAGACAGATTAGCATAAATAAATTTGTCAAGGCACTTGCTTTTTCTAGTATTAAATTTTTTTTTCCCATCGCCTCCTTGTATGCCTTCATCAGGAGCTGAGGTCTAAGCATATGACAATAATGCTTCCGCAGAAGTCTAGAACTGCCTCTGTACTAGAACCCCCCCAAAATTTTGTCCATTGTATTGCTGCAGTAGATTTATCTTTTTATTTTACTATTTAGACTGGCACTGCCATGCTTACTTTTTAAGTGTATCTGCTAAAGCAAGATCGACGTGTGTTGAGAAGTCTTCGAGAGGCATAAAAATGGTAGGTTTCAGGTATATTCTAATAGGTATGTCCAGGGAATCCCTACAGAATTGGTATCCCTGGCAAGGCAATTTTACTCAAGAACCTGAGATTGCCTTCACGTTGGAAAATAAAGAATAATTTTCAGTTGTTAGGGACCAAAACAATTTTTTTTCTTGCCTATAATAGGAGACTCCTTTTTGCAAATAACATTTCATGCCTGCTCTGGAAAAAAAAAAAAAATTTCTTTCTCACTACTGCCACCTCGTGGACAAAGGTGATTTACTTTAGACGGCGCAAAGGAACATGTCTTAGTATTACCACAAGATGGCAGCATACAACCAAGTTTTCAAAGAGCCCCGCTCAAAAAAGTCCGGGATTTTGCTCCTCAAAAGAGAATGTTCTATTCCAACAGAAGAGGATGAGTAGGAAATAATGGTACAAAATAAGCACTCTGTTCCCTTTTTCTAAGTGCAAATGGAATTCCAAGTGTTAAGATCATTAGTATTTCACAAACTAGTTCATTTATTGCAATAGGTAAGACTTCCTAAAATTTAACCGGTAAGCTAGTTTTTTTTAAAAGATATTTTAAACAAGTATATATTTTTATCTGAATTTTTGTGACATTTTCTTCATAGAGTGTAGTATTTGAGCAATGTTTTTAAATTATTTTGTTGAACTCTTTTTAATTGATTAGTAGGGGAGTGTCTGTTTCCTAAGAAATCCATTTAGGACATATAAACTTTTGCCCAAGCCTGTGCCAGTGACTGGTTAACCCATTGCTAGTTTTCTCCTGACCAAACTGCTACCTAATCAGCCTGCGTCCCTATCACTTCAGTGTGCTAGCAGTATCTTGTTTTGTTCATCCATAGTGTTGCAGATTTTTAAAAAGAAAAATTTTTTGAGACTGTATTGCTATGGCTTACTTTTAAGATCTGTTGTTCTCTTTTTCTGCCAAACTTTAACTGACAATCTTTCCTAGAAGGGATTTTTACCATAAACCTGACAACAACAACTCTTATTTATTGAGCATTTACTATGTGTCTGGCAGCATTCTAAGCATAGTATGATAATTAATTTAACCGATAGAATAAATGTATAAGAAGCATTTGATTAAACTTATTTTACAGTTGATGAAACTGAGGCAAAGAGAAATGAAGTGATAATTTATAGCTTAAGCAGAACTATTGGTTTCCCTGCTTGCCCAGGTTCCTGAACAATTGCTTGGAATTATTCCATGAGGCCCGGAATGGAGCAGGGAAAAACAAGTGTTCTTTACATGAAGATGATTCCATCACGGATCTAAGCCCCTTTGGGTGAAGAGCATCACTTTGTGACCTTGAGAGGTCCTTCTAAATTCTGAAAAATGATAAACCAAAAGGCTTGACCAAAGAAAGAAGTTGTACTTTGCACAGAGCAGAACCAAACTTTCCCCAGTTGATATTGAGTCATTTAAATGTCCCAGTGATAGATAACCCTGGAGTTATATAGGCTATGCTTACTCAGCTTTGCTGTCATAAAAATTCTAGAGGGGTATAGTGAATAATGTTCAGAGTTCTGGCTGGAGAACCGGGAGCCCTGAACTTCAGTCTCAGCTCTGCCTCTTGCTGTTTGTGTGACCTTGGAGAACTGATCAGCCTCTCTGGGCCTCAGTTTCCTCATATCACGATAAGCAATTCTCTACAGTGCCTTTTCCACACGTTTTAAGGTGATATGCTGATTTCAAAGAAAAGTGGTGAGATCAGGTGTTATGAAAGAAAACAGGTGTCAGCGTGTTTAATATACAGTTGGAACGTTAGTGGTCCGATGATCAGTGTGGTCAACAGGTGGAGACTGGCGTTTTATATCTTGAGAGAATCTTGCTTCACTTCTAAGGTGAGAGAGACATCAGTTGCTGGCTTCTGCTAGGAGAGGAGCAGAAATCTTGCTCCAAGCTTCTGAATGGACTTCCATCCTGCTACAAGTAATGGACTAACTCTTCAGGGATAGAAGGGCAGGTGCTGATGGCCTTGAGTGTCTTCGGAAGTGCACCGGCACTCATGGTATAAAAGAACATTCACACGGGGCTCCCCACCAGCCCCCACTCCACACCTGACCAGTTTAGAGAAACTGTCCTTAGATGCACACACAGTCCAGCTGATACTAGTTTTGCTAACGCTGAATTGTAGCCAAACATTTTCAAGACTTCAGACACTAGGATAATTGTGCCCTTCTTGTTGGCATCATAAGAATGCTAGAAAACACCGTGCTGTTTGAGAGCTTCTCGTTGTGGTCTCCTTTGGACGGGCAAATGGAAAATCGGGGAGGGAGAGGCTTAGTAGATTGCTCTGAACCTCAGAAACTTTGCAGACCTGATTCTGAAGATCTGACCCCTTTGTGCTAAATCAGAGAATAAAGAGTTCAGCTACTCAGATTCTCTGTTGTCTTAACAGAGTCTCAGATCCTCTGTTAGGAGGATGCCTGGCATACCTTTATTTTTCTCACACTTCAGTGATTCTGCCCGTTCTGTTTTGGCCCGTTTTGCACTCAGAGTGCCGTCATGCATTTGCTGTGCTAAACAGGGAACAGTAACAGACTCAGCCTCTGCTTCCATGGAACTCAAAGTTCACTAGTGAAGATAAGCATTAATCAAAACCTCAGACAAATGCATTTGAAATTAAAACTGAGATGAGTGTTATGAAGGAGAACAGAGCTTATAACAAAGGGACATAATTTTACCAAGGAGTCAAAGGAAGACATCTCTGTGGAATTTGTAACTGAATGACGAGTGGGATTCCTAGCAGAGATGTCATTAAGCCATAGGCCCCACAGCAGAGAAAACATGGTACCATGGAGCATCAAGACGGCTTGTGGGCTGGAATGCAGAGATGATAAACATTAATGAGGCTGGAGGGGTGAAAGGGCAGAGCCATGGACGTCATGCTAGGGATGTTAGCCTTTATCCCGGAAGCCATAAGAAAGCATAAACAAGTTTCAAGCAGGACAGTGAGGAGACTGGATGTCCAAATCAAAATCGTCTCTTTGGCTTGAGAGTCCAAGTCACTTAGTGAAAGCACACCATTCAGGGATGCAGGGCTACATGCTGATCTTCAAAGAGAAGAAAATCCCTATCCAACAGCCATGGTTTGGGCTCCTATATCTGAGCAGTCATTCAGCTGGTCCTGAGATTCAAAGTATCCTATGGAAATGTTCCATATTTACTCCTGAAGATCTAAGTACTGTGGTTTAATTGATAAGGATACTTAAAAGGGAAGGCAAGTATTTGACCTATAGCAGCTCTTCCAACCCTGAGATTGATTTATACACTCGACAAATATTTATTGAGTACCTGCTGCATGCCAGGCTCTTATCGAGGCCCCAGGGATACAATGGTTGACAAGACATGCACTGTCGCTGCCTTCATGGTACATATGTTCTAACAGAGGAGATAAACTCTGAACAAGCAAATAAGTAAGTGTATGACATGATGCCAAGTAGTGATCGGTGCTCTTAATATTAGTAAATCAGGGTAAAATAATAGGAAGTAACAGAGGATACCATTTTTGAGAAGGTGATGAGAGAAATCCTTCCTGAGTTGTTGACATTTCAGCAGAAACCTGAATGAAGTGACTGAGTAGGCCAGGCGGAGGCCTGGGGAGGAACACTCCAAGCAGATGAAACAGCAAGTGCAAAGGTTTGAAAGTTGGAATGGATTGAGTGTATTAGAAGAAAAGGAAGAAAGGCAGTTGGCTTGAGGAAAGCAAACCAGGATCAATATGGTAGAATGCAGTCGGGAGCCAGATACATCCTACCATTCCCCTAAATTGCAGTCAAGTGTCCTTTTACATGCAGAGTTCTTGTACTTGTCTGCACACATCACATGTTACATCAAGTATTTGTAGTTGCAAATTGTTTTTGCCACCTCCAACTGCACATTTGTTCCAACAAAACAGTCTCTTTCCGTGTGCCTTTCTTTCCATCTCTACCCATATATTTTCCTCTGAGAGTGTTCTTCCCACCCTTCCTCTCATGCTCCTTTCAGTGGAGAGTACCAGACTACCTTTGTGCTTATTCTCAATTGATACAGAACTTTTTACCTGTTTTTGTTTTGCTAAATGTTTCCTTTTTAGAAATTGGCACCACCGTACACTTCAAGCAAAAAGGTATGGTTCTTATTTCTGATTACCTTCTGTATGTTAAAATTAAGATTCTACAGCAATACATCGGGGCCTTATACACTTTAGTTCATTTCAATAATCTGCGATAATAATTTCCATAACACATCTGCTACTGTTTTTCCCAAATTGCGAACTTTCTCACTTGCAAAAAAACAGCCCCTGATCCAACCCATGACCCCAATATTGCTTTTGACAGCTATTCATTTTTAAATCTCTGGAACTGAGCAAGTTATTCCCCCTCCCACCTTCCTTAAGTGCCCATGGTTAATTCTTGCAGAGCTGCACTTTGGGAAATGCCCAATGACAGGGCTCTCAGAAGAGCCAGAGAGTCTACTTTACCATCCCTTGTTGGCTGTTCAAGTAGATAATATTGCTAAAGGAGATAGAACAGGGTCTCCTAAAATGAAGCACTTGAGCATTTAATATCCCCTCCTGCCTGAGCGTTCTCCCAGGTCTTCATATACCGTCACCCTGCTACACTATACCCAGGCTGCTGGGATATCCCAGGATTTTGTACCCTCCAGCTGCCCCACATAACTTCATCAGCCATGTGGCATATAAGTTGTATACTTTCCCCTACAAAGACAGTGCAATCAGTTCAGAGCTTCAGGATATGGACCCTAAGATTCAAACAATTTGCCAATTCTGAGGTGTCATCTTCACAAAACCAACAGAAATCCCTAACAGTGTCTGTCCCCAGACCAGAGTCATGGAAAAATAGGTTTGGCAGACACCACCCTCCGTAAATCTTCATGGCCACCCACCTGGATTGGTAATTGTCTCCTATGAAGATGTCTTCTTCTCTGAGTTTCAAAGGGGATGAGACTACCAAGATCATTCTCAATAGTGAGAACCTGTTCTTGTGGTACTTAGAGCCTACCAGTGAAGAAGCTCAGAGATTGTGGACACTTTGTTGGTTACACCCAGGAAAGGTCCAGCACCTTGTTTATGACCAGTGCTAGCAAGTCCTCACAGAACGCAGCAGGGAAGAGGTGACCAAAAATATGTACATAGGACCAAGATTATTTGGGGCAAGAAGTATAAACTACCATTCTCTTCAGCCCTTCTTCCCTCTCCAATGCCATGATTATCAATTACATTTGAATCTTAAGTAGCTGGTGTTAGTAGAACTTAGTGATACCACAGAGTTTTGGTGTGGAGGGGAAAATAGGGCATACGATTTTTTTTTTCAAAGACCAACGAGAAAAATTCCTCGTGTCATTCAAAGAAATTCTAAGTAATGGCCTAAAATTTCAAAATTTTTGAAGTCAAAATATTTGATGCTGTTTTGATGGAAAAAATATGATAATCCCACTTCACTGTGAGAATACTTCAGCCTTACCCAAGACTCACTTTATAGAAAGAGGAGCTAATGAATAAAGAATTATGGAGAAGGAACCCAAATTTAATTCTAAGACACACGGGTCAAAGAAAATATTAATATATCCCCTCTTCCAATCTGCTCCAGCCTGGAAATTATAGGCTGTCATCTCCAGTGGATTCATTCACGCAGAGAAAGCTGTACTGGCGGAGAGTGGACAGCAGGTGGCGCCAAAGTCAGTCTTTTTCCCTTTAAACATGGCTCCCAGGACACTGGGGGGTGGCCTCAGTCTGGGCATCTAGATACTGAGACATTTAGGAGATTATTTTTCTCCTTTGCTTAACAATTGTTTTGTATACCGTTTATATTTTTGTTTTCTTTTTAGTCAGTCAATCCTTAGTAATTCTAAGAAGAATTCAAACTTAAACTCATCTGGCCCTTCTTCTTTTCTTGTATGGCTGAACTATGTACAGGAATAAAATTATAAATGACCTGGATACCATAGTGGCTGGAAGGAATGCCCAGTGATCACTGAGGGTGTGATTAATGATTATTTTGAATAAATCTGGTCCCAAATCCTGGAAAAAAGCTCAAAGTATTCAGGAGAAGCAACAGAAATGTTGGCCACATTGAATCACAAAGTATCTCCAAGCACACGCTCTCTAAAGCAGGTGCTGAAAAATCACCTTGTCCTTTCCTCGAGATTTTACTGAAAGACATCTCAGTTGGTTTAGCATCCTGCATCAGATTTGTAGGGTAAAGACTTGCCCCCCAAATTCTCAGATCTCGAAGTTTCAGGATGTTTTATCAATTTTGCCCTTAATCACAAATTCCCTTTGATAAGCATTGTCATGGCAAAGTGTGGTCCGGCTTCGACCCTGATGCAGAGTCTCACCTATCATCCTGTCCTGAGGCTGAGAACCTTGACCTGGTGTGTTGACTCAAGATTCCCAATCCTGCGGCAGCTAAATTTCACACCTTCAGGTCAAACATTAAAAGCCTTGATCCAGTTCACAAACCAATGCCTTTGATTCAGGTATTTCATGCCTTTCTGTTATCCAGACTTTTAGAGTTAATAACAATAATGATAATGCTGCTGCTTATTGAATGTTTACTAGATAAACACATATACACATATAGGATGTGGCTAAATACCAAGATATGATTTTTGTCTGTTACATGAAAAACATGTAGCAATTTTTGAATTGTGGTTCTATTTGCGCATCTATTCTTAAGGCTAATTTATGTTTGCAGACTCTTGCTTTCATTATATCTGTCAGTATATAAAAGCACTTGCTGAGTGTGGCCATCTGGCGTGGGAAATAAGATTTATTATTTGCATTTCCACAAATAAGCAGAAATTTCATAACTATGAACTAAAACATAATTAATGATTTCGCTGATTACCCTTCCCTGAAATAGCCATTAACTGAAACAGTCTCCTATGCAGTCATATACATGTCTGTAATTGCACACACATTTGTGTTGATTCCACAACTATCACCCATTTACCCTTGTACTTTTTCAAGCCTATTTATTTTTTCTCAAAACCAGTTACGAAAAGAGGAAGTCATATAAGCACATCAAATAGCTATATGAGAGCGCTTAATAAATAGTAATTGATAGAGATGAAAATATCTTTAACAGATCCACAAAATACATTTCAAATATGTAATAATAATTTTATTAGCGATAAAATTAAAGATTATTAGCACAGTTGTACTGGGATTCCCTATGTATAACATAGAATAGCATGTGAAAGTAACAGTGAATTCTCAACTATGTGTATTAAAAGACCTATAACGTGTGTATATCATATGTGTATATATGAGTATGCATATAACAAATATACTTCTCTTGGTATCTGCATATATATGTGTGTACATACATTAGCAAGAGCGTTATATATGAAATATTTATCTAGGTTCATATACGCATATATCATATTTTTCAATGATGGCACATTTTTGTTTTTTCAAATATTTACTACCCTTCAAATAAAATGGTAACACTAGACTTTTCAGACTCCCCCAGGTACCACTCAATTCCAAGATGTCTGAAAGATAATCTAGCCTGTCCCAGCACTAAAAATGAGATTAAGAAAATAGGCAGAATTGAGTCTTTCTGAAAACTTTCTGTTTCCGTACTATCCCTAGGGCAAAACAAAAATCATTCTTGCTTAACCCCGTATGGCCTCAACTTGTGTGTAGACTTTGTTTTGGAAGCGTCACTGACACACTAATCCAAACAAATGTGCCACAGAGCTCATGACATCTAAAGTCTAAAGAGGAATTAAAATGATAGGGAAACACATTGCCCTCACGCCAGAAGCCCTGGGGAGATACCGTTAAAGGAGCTGAAAGGTCCCCAAAGGCCAGAAAGAATGGGGTGGGGAGGAGATGAATTAGGAAGAACACTGAGTTAAGACTAAGAACACTAGGGCCTGGTCAACAATTACTAATCAGCTTTGTGCAGGATGTAAAATCTTCCTGAACCTTAATTCCTCACGAAAAGTGTGAACCTGAAGGTAGCTACAGTGCCTTTTATTAATATGATCCTACAGCCATTCAGAAAAATTAAATCGATTGAATATTTACATTGTTTATTCTGTGTTTCCGTAGCTCAACACATAATAACACTCATTTTATCCTGGAACTATGCTGTTCAAACTTTGTATATATTCATATTTTTATATTAGGGGATATTTTTAATATTCTCAAGAAGGCATTCTAGTAAAAAAATCTTCTAATGAAAATCATTTTTTCAAAGATAATGGATGCCTTCCTGTTGTTTTCATTGTTCTGGGCTACTATTTTAAACAAACCCAGATTTTATTTGCCGAATGTCTGACAAGGGACTCACCAGCACCCCTTCACTGTGTAACCTCACTGAACAGTGGTGACAGGCAAAGTCTCTGGAGCCAGCCACCTGGGGGATCCCCAGCTCCTCTGCTTACTAGCTGTGTGAACTCGTGCGATGGATTTAACCTCTCTGTGCCTCCCTTATCTCACTGTAAAACAGGGTTCACTAGAGTACCTGCCTCATAACATGCTTGTGTGCTTGTATCTGTAAAGCATTTATAACAGTACTTGTAAGAACTGCTACATAATTGTTCCTTGGTTGTATTTGGTTGTTGTTGTTCCTATTATTATTCACATAAAACATAGATAAGAAAACATTTTTGAGTTCAACATTTTCCGTGTTATTTTACATCTGATCTGGTATGTTTGTAGACAATTTTGGAAACGTTTACATACCAGAGAATGCTTCCATTGCATTTGCAAACCATCATAGGTTTAATATTTCTCTAGGAGGTGGGTCAAAAAGGATCTTGCTGTGATTTATGTCATAGAGTGTTCTGCCTGTGTTTTCCTCTAAGAGTTTTATAGTGTCTGTTCTGGCCTTACATTTAGGTCTTTAATCCATTTTGAGTTTATTTTTGTGTATAGTATTAGGGAGTGTTCTAATTTCATTCTTTTACCTGTAGCTGTTCAGTTTTCCCAGCACCACTTATTGAAGAGGATGTCTTTTCTCCATTGTATATTCTTGCCTCCTTTATCAAAGATAAGGTGACCATATGTGCGTGGGTTTACCTCTGGTAAGCATACAGTCTTAAATTCAAAAGTCTTTCGTGTGAAAAATACTACTATTTTTCTCTTGTAATGAATCTAAATGAACAGAACTATATAAAAGGAGAAAATGCAACAGGCAAAGCATAGGAGACAGGCTCTTTGGACCTACATTTACTGCCTCAATTCTCTTTGTGTCAGCACACAAATCCCTTCCCCACTTTCCTCTCCATTCCTACACCCACATCCTCCAAATGGTGTCCACATTGGGAAAACTCAGGTGGCACTGGGAAACCCACAGACAGTCCCTCCAGGATGAATTCTGGGCAAGTTCAAGCCTCAGTTCTGCTTCTGGTTTGGACCTGCCTTGCTAGGCTTTTTTTGTTTTTGTTGTTACTGTCTTTAGTTTTTATTTTTAAAGTGTCAGATGAAGACTTTGAACCAGATGACCCCCCGCTGCTGCTTAAGATTCCACGATGAGTTGACTTACTTTCTGCCTTGCAGCTAAGGTGCCACCCAGGCATAAATGTTACTTTGAAACAATTCCCCTCCCCATTAACAAATAAATAATTACTGCTTCCCC
>NW_020175123.1:284068-301445 GCF_003031525.2 Neophocaena asiaeorientalis asiaeorientalis | reverse complement strand
CCCGCCCCGCCCCGAGAAAGGAGAGTCACAGATTGGTTCCATGTTTATTGATGGAGATGCTGTGATGAAGCAGCTGGAGGAGCCCATGTCTGGCTGCTGAAGGACACTCACCGATGCTTGGAATCTTAATGAGTGCTGGTATCACAGTGCTGTGCAGAGCAGGGCGTGCAGGATGAAGTTGGGCAAAGAGGAGGCCACTCCTCCATCACACAAGATAACCCTTAAAATACTTATAGCTCAAGGAGGATTTAGAAAAGATTGTGAGCCCTTCTTGGGCTGCATATAAGTGCCCTGACTTTGAGATGCTGGTACATGGCCCAGTCTTACCTCTGACACAGTCAGCTGTGAGCTGTGACATAGAGTGGGCCAGATGTAACCATTCTCTTTTCTCTCTCTCTTTTGCACTGCAGGACCTGGGTCGGTGAGAGGAATAAACGGATCCATCAGTCTGGCCGTACCACTGTGGCTGCTGGCAGCGTCTCTGCTCTGCCTTCTCAGCAAATGTTAACAGAATAAAAGTTTAAAAATAATAATTAAAAAAAAACACACAAAAATGCGTCACACAGGATACAGAGCGAGAGAGAGAGAGAGAGAGCGAGATGGGGGGAGACCGTTTATTTCACAACTTTGTGTGTTTATAAATGAAAGGGAAAATAAGAAAACGAAGAAAATATAACATTTAAAACAATTTTAAAGTCCATCAATAAAAACTGACGTATAATTCAGGGTGGGAAAAGTTCTACCAATGTGTATTTCTAAGCAAATGTATACTGTGTAAAGACTCCATCATGGTAAAGAGATCCAATGTTGTAATAATAAGACAACTGAAGAAGTACCAGATGGATATTAACCCTCCACCACCACACACACACACACACACACACACGCACACACACACTTTATCCTTCCTTCATCTTTTTTCATTTGTGGGGAAAGAAAAAATACTGTCTTGCAGGTCTTGCCTTTGGTGTTTATACTTCCATCATCATTTTATTCTGATTTTTGTTTGAGCTGACTCATAGCCATTCAGACTATCAATGGAGTCCTGCCCTGAGCCTTACCTGGCTTTCCTGCCTCCACTCTCTCTCCAACTTTTAAGACCATCTCCTTTCCCTCCAGTGTGTTCTATCTCCCCCACATCTGTCCGGGATATGCCCCCTTTATCCTCCCACCGCCGCTTCCCTTCACTCTCCCCCGCCCGCCCCCCACCCCGCACTGGTCACGCCGCAGATGCTAGGAAGTGCCATTCTAATTCTCTCCACTGCGCGCGCGTGCTGTCTCTCGCTCTCAACGTGGGTGTACGTGTGTGTGAGCGTGTGCGCCTCTCTCTAAAGCATGCCGAGGGAATGGTCCATGTGTACATAGACTCATTGTGCTGTAGATACTGTCGCTCATCGTAATCTTGAGATGCGGCTGTGACAAGGGGCTGGGGCCGTGGTGGGAAGGAGGCCAGGCGCAGAGCTGCTCCCCCATCCACGGCTGTCACAGGACCTGTGTGTATCAGCCCAAGCTGGGCCCCGCCTCCGGGCAGAACCTCATCTTCCTCCCAGTGCAGTCGTCAGAACCCAGTCCAGAGTCACTCAGATTATCACTGTCAGTGAAAGTGCCTACTATTGATGGGGTGAGCAAACAGCAGAAAGAATCAGTGATGCGTATGAGGTGACCTAAGAGAGAAGGTTGACCGACTTCACTCTTGTTTCCCGCGTCTGAGGGATTCTTGTATTTCCTGGCTTTTTGCAGACTCTTGGTCCTGCTGTGCCACAGGAATGAGTAGCATGTGTGGAGCAAATTCCCAGAAGCAGGACGGTCTCCAAGTGTTAAGTCGTAATGAAAGGATGAAGAGCCACCTGGCGATCCTAAGCAGCCCTGGTTTGCCCCCTCTCCAATCTTCAAATAACACTACATTTGCCCCATGGATTTCCCTGAGCAGAAATTTTCCCTATTTCAGATAAAATACCGTAAGCATAAGCAAGGCGGGAGAAGTCCAGGTGCCCAGGTCCCTACTCATATGGTAGAAATACTATCACAGCCCCAATACAAAGCACTAGCCATAACAAAAAGGAACCCCCTCCTTGTGCTCCTTCGCAGCTCTCCGTCCTGGTATTTTAGGCTAATACTTTATTTGGTGGCCCACATCATCTCCCTTCTCACCCACTGGTGGTGTTTGCAGCACCACTGTTCACGGTATTGCATCATTATCTTAGGGCTGGCCACTCCACCAGGAACGGCATTATATTCCATCTTTCCTGCTCAGTCTTGGCTTCTAGTCTCCTGAAAAAGATACAGTGGGGGATATAGTGTTTAAGTTTACATCTACAAGAGCCATCTCGCCATTAACACTGAAATGTGAGTTCTTAACCAGAAGAGCTGAGAAACTTGTAATCATTTAGGCAAAACTTACATACATACCACAAAGCTTGGCATCACCACCACACCAGAAGGATTTTCTTAGGAAAAGCCTTACAGAGAGATCTGGCTCTCTGTGTGTAGATATCTTTGTCAGGAAACCAACCATTGCTTTCACTGAGATAGGAGGCACTGGAAATGGCTCAGTTAGTGAAAGGAGAGAGGATTGTTACTGAGGTCGTAATTGAATGTATTTCAGCAGAGCCAAATGTGGTACCTCACCAAGTCTTAGAACCTGGGAAATAGCTGTTATGTGATGTAAAACAGGAAACTTCGTAGCTGTAAATCAGAAAGGGAAGGAAGGAAGGGAGGAAGAAACAGAAAGACAGGGAGGGAGAAAGAAAAAGGAAAAAAGAGGGAGGATGGAAGGAAAGAGGGCAGGAAGGAAGAAAGAAAAATTAAATAAATATGAAATTTATCTTAATAGATTTTATTAATTGAAGGCTCTTTGCAATGAATCTCATCTTTGAAGGTAATGATCTCCTTGTTGAGTAGCAATCTTAATCTCTGCTAGGGAATTCTGTTGTTTGTTTTAAAAGCTTAGCACCAGACTTCTTTTATGATTTTGCAGTTTAGACATGAAATAGAAGGACACATTGGGCTTGGTGGTGGGTAAAAGTATTTGTGGCAGATCCTGACATAGGGCTGACATTCTTATCCAAGATGGTAGCTACTAAAGTATGGAGAAGGCGAGCCATATTCCTATGCAGCATCAATTTATGGACAATCAGGGATTTCTCTAACAGTTTAGTCTTCTTAGTGCAGGAATAAAAGCTTATCATCCTTGATGATCAATATTTCCCATATATTGAAGAGTCAGCCTCATCCTTAAGTGGAAGCTGTAGTGGAGTGCAGGCTAATTTAAAGATATATAAGAAGAGAAAAGTCATAGGAGTTAATTCTGATTAGTATCAATTTCAGGAACAGATCCCCATGGCACGTCACAGAATTTAACCATACACCTAGATTTCTCATTGTCTCTACCTTATCCTAAGGACCAGGTCTTGGCTTTATGGAAGGAGATTATCCATTGAACGGCATGTCTTTGCCATGTCAGCACCATTTGTTCCCTGAATTTTATTATGATGGTCCGTATATTAAACATAATTAAACATGTATTGAATATTGTGGTGTTTGCTTATATCTCTGGTAAGATCTGGGTATTTTGTCCTGTCTCCTGTTTCAGAGCAATCATTGACCCCAGAAACCTCAGAGGTTTGAGGATGTTTTTAAACAATGTGAAAAATGGAAGAAAACATAGTTTGGAGAAAGGTCAGGAAAAAGGTAGAAGCCAGAGAACTGACACCAAGAGAGTAAGTTTAAACATGGGACTTCTTGGAATTTAGTTCATCACAGTGCGATAAATCTCTTCAAGAATTTTGTCCGTTGGTAATCAAAGCTTGAAACCCTACAATGAAAAGAACCAACTGGTTGGAAGCAGTATACTGAAAGGAGTGAAATACATCAATTAAACTGAATGGCTAATATATTTAATGTCCTTTGTATGCAAAGTAAAACTCTACCATTCATAGAATAAAATCCTTAGACCTGATTTGCACTTAACTAAAGCAGAAATGACCTTGACCAAGGGCAGTTCCTGAAGAATGAAAACTGTCCTAGGTTTTACAATTGCAGAATTATATCCTCTGTGCAATTGTTCACCAGAACGTTTTGCCTTGTTGGAGGAACAGTCTTACTAGTTTTGAGACATAAAATCCCTCTGCTGTAAAAGAACTAAGGCTTAGGGAAAAGTCCTTTCATTTTCCACCGGGAGGAATTGTCCCATTGACCTTTGCCTTCTCTTCCAAATCAGACAGACGTCACCCTTGCCCTGAGCATTTTTTTACTACATCTTCAGACAATTGGGGCTATTCATAGAGACCTTGTAAAAGTACTCGTGATTTTCATGTTCTTGGAGGGCAGAAACAAAAATCTGTTTCTCCTCCAAAAATGGACTTACCTCCTTTGCACACAAAAACTAAACTCCTCAGCATGAAACTGTTTCTGAGTTATTACCTACTACGTTATTAGCTTCTTAACCGTTCCAGAATCATAGATTCCATCCCCAGGTTAGTTGTGGTTTGACTGCTTCTGTTGGCTTGTGTCCCAGAATTTCCCATTTTGTTTTTTGCAGGTCTTGAATTATTTGTGGAAAAATAATATATATGTGTATGTATTTTTTTTAAATCTTATCTTTACAGATGCTATATTTACAATATTGTATGTATTATAAAACAAATCTAGAATAATGATTTAAAGTTAAAAGGAAGAAAAGTACTGAATTTGGTTTTTAAAAAAGAGCTATGCTTCATTTAGAAAGACATGGAGCCCCGTTTTTCTACTTTGTAATGATTTGTTTAAAAGGAATTTGCTTATGGACCATGTTCCATGGGAATAACCATGGCCTTATTTTTCTCTTCAACTTTAAAACCTTTCAGCCTGTATTTAGTCTTGGTTCCTAATAACTCTCATTTTTTTTATAGAAATATAAGTGCAATGCTATACCTAACCTACAAAAACTATTAATATTTTGAAGACAAATATTAAACACACCACAAAAATTGTTAGATAAAAACCCTGAGTTAAGAAATGCAAATCCAATTTAGGAAGGCTCCTTTACTTAAGTGTTTAAAATATTTCTTCTCCAAAGACTGCATTTGCTCCAGTGGTGTAAATTTTCCAGAGCGGTTGGCATAATATCTGTAAACGTCTCACTAAAGGCAAAATGGAGTTTACATTTATGTGCATACAGTAGAAGAGAAGTAAACTATTCTCATTTGCCGCTATGTTGTTAAATGTGGCCAACTGATATTCAAGAAAGAATTTCTCTTCACCCAGCAACGCACATGACTTTCCTGTTGGCAAGCAAGCTGGTGTTAATGTTAGGGGTAGGTTTAGCATTTACACCAGCGTAAATGTTTATGGATATCATGGAAAACTTATTTTAAAATCTTGATTTCCCTTCACGCATTTACATACTGTGTGCTGATTAATAAATTAGGCACCAATCATGTGTAAATCAGTAGTTTATGTACATAATATAAACTATGTAAACTTCATTTTTCATGCAGGGCGCAAGTTCAGCTAAACCTATGAATCTGAAAGGAAAAAAAAAATTAAATAAAAATAAATAAAAACCAAAGCATGTCACAGGTCAGAATGGGAAGAAGGATGACTAATTGCCCAAACATGAGGTTGTCTCAGCTAAAGGAAGCAGACCCACAGAACTGTTAAAGGTTCACATCCTGATCAGGTCACAGGAGGCCACCTCTTTGTTCCTTCAGGACCTAAGTGGGGTTTCTCCCAACTGTTGCCACAGTTTTCTCACCTGACCCCAGAGCAAGGGAAATGGAGAGACAGGAAGGACGGACTTCTAAGCGCTCATGTGTCTTACATCAACTCTCAAGTGTCTTCTTTACCTCTTACTTACCACCTAAGAAGTCTCATTTCAACAGCTCCAAGGAAAGTAAGTTACCTATACCTTGATGAGCAAAATATTATTCAGTTTTTATTTTCCATCCAACAAAGTCATTGGGAGAGCTTCTTTGTCATCTCAATCCTAAGAAATTGTGGGGTGTTAAAAAATGCTAAATCACCCTAGGAAAGAGCTACTCTTGCTTACTCTGGTAGATCTATTTTCTATATATCTATCCTGACTGTTGCAAATGAGGACAGAATCATTTTAATCGGGAGTATCTCTCTCAGGCACGTTCTCTTGAAGTCTTTTTGAAGTGTCTGTTGTGTTTAACAGAATGACATATACATGTCTTCTGCAATCTGCACAGCTGGTACATAAATAGTCATCAAAGAGATCACTACAGGGACCACATGAATTTTCTGCAAAGACTGTTATCGAAAGGAATTTAGGTCAAATTAATATTACGCTTAAAGTACACTCCTCTACCCAATATAAATGACAACTTTATAAAGTGAGGTAGGTGGAAGGTGGATTGGGAGTCAGGAAAATTGGGTCCTAGCCCTGGGTCTGTACTATAAGCAAGCCATGTGACCTTAGGTAAATTAGTTAAACTTTCTGAGTCTTGGTTTTCTCATCCGGAAAGTGAGAAATTTGAATGACATCTCTAAAACTTCTGTCTTCTCTAAATTCTCTGATTCTGAATAAGAATTTAATCCTCCCATAGAGCTGTGCCCACCTCATCATTCTAAGCAGCTATTTGTCATCTCTGGTTTGATCACTTTGATCTAGTTTGATCTTCACTTCTCAGAACCATCATGCCAACATCTCCATCTCCAAAGCCAAAACTTTCTAGAATACAGGGTCCCTGGACTGGTTGTATAATTCTCTTCCGATCAAAACTTCTTAACAATGTAGAGAAGGGACACATTCAAATGATGCTGCTGACCTCGAGAGAGCTGGAGTTGTTTCCTTAGTTAAAATATTATAAAATCTAACTGTTGAACTATATTCTAATCATCTTTCATAGGGAGAAAATAGCCAGATTAGGTATTAGGCATGTAATAAGTGAGGAAGTTGTGCATGTGAAGGGAAACAGTTGTTTCTCATCCTGGGCCAAGTGCCTCATGATAGTAAATGGTTGTCCTTGAAAACTCTTTGCTTGTGCTGGTGGCCATAAGCATGTGATCCCAGGCAGATTCGAAGGCTATTCTATGAGAAACGGACAAGATAATACATTTCGTTTTGGAAGGAACTTCTCATGGCATAAGTTTCCCTAAACTCAACTTATAGGCTCTGTAGTCAAGTAAATGGATGGAGAGAAAACAAACCTCATTTTCAAAAAGTACAAATCAGGACCATTTTAAAAAGACAAGTTGAAAATAGGACAAAAATAAACACATTTTAGCAGGTTATAGAGCTGAATATAGTAAGAGTTGTGAAGGCCAAAATCAAATGTGAAAGTTAAGTACTCGGAGCAGAGCATAAGTAGAGAGGATGGTTTCTCAGACGATTAATGAGGAATTACCGTGTGCCATGTTCTGGATGGATTGAGCACAGCTGCACTTGTCTTGACCCAACAAAGTATAGCCCCACGCTATGCTAGATGCTTAACTTAGCATCTGTCCAATGGTAGCTTTTCATTCATTGCTTAAGAGAACAGAAAGAATCCGAGTCTCCTGTGCACTGAAAAGCAGGGATTATTCATAACTTCCCAGCATTAGTATCACTTTATATAGATAAGGATTTACAATGTGCTTAGAGTATGCATGAAACTCCCTTTAAGTGGGAAAATGACCTGCCCACGAGACAACTCCCCATTTCCAGGGTGATTTCAGAGGTGCCTCTTTTTGAGTGATGTTCCTGGGCAACTCCCACAGCTATGTTCTTCTCTGAACAAGCCCTCTCTGTAAAGCCAGGTACAGAGTAAAAATCTGCTTCTTGCAAATGAAGAAAACCCTTGGAACCACTAGCTTCCTGGCATGCGGCAGTAATTCTAAGCTATCTGGAGCCTTTTTAAAAAAAAAAACTCACTTCCCTGAGTCTTTGCTCTTCACCAGAGAATGTTAAAGGTTCATCCTGGTGAATTACAAACAAGTTCTGCTCCCTAAATGTTTACTGGGAGTGGGAGAAGGGTAAAATGAGGAAATTACAGAAGGAGAGAAGCATGGGAGAAAAACTCCAGCTTCCTTCCCCTTCCACCTTCCTTCTCACTGCTCTACTGAAGGGTGTATAAATTCTGCTCTTGGTTAGAATACTCCTTATTAACAGTGTTATATACATATAAATATATATATACGAGTATATTCCTTTTTTCATCCCTCTAGACATAAACGAAACTTTCCTTGATGACAAAAACTCATGGCCATTTTTCTGTTTGGGTTTTTTGTTGTTCAAGGCTTTTTTTATATTTGTTTATTGGGTGGATTTTTTTTCCCCTGGATACTAGCTCTGTGAAGGAAAATAAAAAGCGTAGTGTGTGTTAAAAAAAAAATTAAAATTAAAAAAAGCTTTTTTCCTTTTCTTTTAAAATGTATTTAAATTCTGTTTCTCTGTTCTGTTACTTTACACTTATGAATGCTCTGCTCTTCTGTGATCTTAAAACAAAATGAAATAAACGTGAAAAGGAGATGTGTCTTCATTGACCTGAGTCAGTGATCTCGTGGTTGACTGCACTGCTTCTTGGAAGTTTTTCATGAATAAGATAGGAAATGAAGCCAATGATAATGAAAACTATGTGAAGAAGGGGTGGACCACACACGGAAGAATCACTTGCAGGTCCTCTATCAATGTCTCTTCTATCACAGAAGGTAATGTGGTATTTACAGTAATTGTCTTCATCTAAGAAAAGAGAGTCTCTGAAAGTTTTTTCTTTTTCTCCCTCAAGGACTCATAAGAAATAAGCAGAAATTACCATTGAAAAGCTATAGATAAAGCATTAAGAATTTTTGATTGTTAGACTTGAGTGAGACCTTAGGACATGATACCAAAAATCATTAGGGAGTATATCTCCATAATAGGGGTTATCTTTAAGGTTGAGTTTTAATAAGTTCCAACCTGATAGCAGTAGGAGGAAATAAATTACCTTCTAAAGCCACTTTTTTTTTTAAAACTTATTAAATAAGCAGTTTGTTCTCTATTCTTGCTGAGAGCTGTTACCTTCACAATACGTTTTCAGAATCTCTATAGAATCCCCATAGCATTGCCCAGGACAGACAGGACATAGCAGGAGGAAATGAGAAATAAGCAATTCGAAGAGGTGAGGTTGACTAATTGTGCATCAGAAGTGATTGGGAGGGTCTGAAGTTTGAGCTGCCAAACTGGGTCAGAAAAAATAAGAGAACTGATCCCAAATCAGGGTGGGTGGCTGGGGGAGAGGGTGAGGGAATGAACACTCATGATCGCCTTCAATAATCAGCAAAGGGTCTCACACAGAAGCAAAACCTCCTTTCCCCTCCGGTTCAAAGAGATAGTTTAAGGCCCCAATCTCCCCACATTTGAATTTTATATAAAACTCTTGAAAGTGCCTTCTTCAATGAGTTTGCCAAACTCAAGGTGAAAGACATAGTTCTCAAGTAAGACAGCCCTCACATCAGACACCAGCCACAAATTCAGGCCCCCCAATTTCTGATCAGCTGGCTACAAATTCAGGGGTTCCCACTCACCCCTCAGATTTAATAGTTTCTAGAATGACTCACAGAACTTAGGAAAGTGTAATACTTATGATCACAGTTTTATTATACAAAAGGATACAAATCAGAATCAGCCAGAGGGAGAGACGAGTAGGGGGAGGTCTGAGCGAGTCCCAGCATGAAATTTCCATTGTCCTTTACCTGTGGAGTCAGAACACATTACCCTTCAAACACACTGATGGGTGACAGTGCACGGTTATCCACCCAAGCTGTGGTGCCCAGAGGTCTTACTGGAGTTTCATTGCTTAGGCATGATTGATTGAATCACTGGCTACACCGCTGAACTCAAACTTCCAGGCCTCCTCCCCGACAAGATGTCAGGCTGATATCACCACCACGTGACTCAGAGCCCCAGTGCTCTAAACACATGGCGGTCCGTCTTTAGTCATCTTGTTAACATAAACTCTCTAGGGGCCCACCGTGAGTCCCCTCATTAGCTAAACTATCAAGTGTGGTCCAAGGGGGCCCGACATGAAATAACAAAGAAACTCCTATTACTTAGAAAATTCCAAGGATTTAGAGGTTACCTCCCAGGAACTGCGGACAAAGGCTAGCCAAAGTCTTTATTATGTCCCTCCCATTACAAATCTTGTGAAAACCCACCTGAGTCTCAATTAGCATTGTCCCCAGCTGGCTTGAGATTTTATTTCCTTTAAGCCTCAGAAGCTTCAGGGTTAAAAAATTAACACCAGCTTGAGGCTTTGCTATCACTGGTGGCTCAGAAGAAATTCCTTCTTGTATACCCCAATTTTCTACTCCCTTTATACCCATCTATTTAGAAGTATGTCCAAAACAGTAGGTGAGATTAGGAAGAAGGTGAGTCTGTGATCTCTTAAGGAAAGGACCATGTCTCTTCCACCCTTGTGATTCTTTCACATCTAGCATGATGAAAAGCTAATGGCTTAGCAAACATTTTTCAAAATAGAATTGAGTTGTGTTTAATGCAACCAACAAAGTTACTCCATGTGGAATTCTTTTCTACCAATCACTATAACCTCACCACAGCTGTGGAAGATGTCTGAATTTAAATCTTTGGAACAAAAGGCAGATCCCTCCCTTATATATACACAAAACTGTTACACAAATATGGAAAACTTGGCTGCCCATAATCCCAAGACTGAAGTCTTAATGGTCTTTGCTGTGAAGACAAAAAGGTCCTCTTTCCACTTTCCTACCTAAGTTGTTCTCTTATACTCGCTAGACTGGAGACTGGCCAGTTGGGGTAGATTTCCATCAGTCAAAGCTATCTCCTGACCAAAGAATCTCAAACTATTGAGGATCTATAGCGGACCCTGGGAGTTGTATGGGAGAACATGCATGGTGGGGGTGCATCACCTAACTGAACCATCTCTCACAGACCCAACCATTCTCAATGAGAAGGTGCTGGCTGACTTGGCATGTATTTTAAAACAAGACATTAAGTTTTCCCTCATTAAGATAGTGTGACATTTTGACTGGCCATGTTATCTTTACTTTGTGTCATTTCCACCTGCTCACCCTGCCCCTGTCTAGCCTCCCAGATCAAACTAGACATCCGCTGATCTAGTAGCAAAGGCTCCTATTCCCCAAAGAACCTCTACCTTAGGTTCTGTGTGCCTGGAGAAGATGTTCCTACTAATGGGAGCAAACACCAGAGGTAGATCCTGATCAGAAACCCAGGAATGGGGAAGGATGCTGATCCGGTTAAGAGAAATGGTACAGTTGTAGCCCCAAGCAGCTCCAGCTTAAGAGTCAGCAGAAGCTCCCAGGCAATGGTCAATGGAAGAAGCGCGGCAGCAACCACAGGCTCCACCCATAGACCTCTATTCTGTTAACACACTTTGACTTCAAATCCTTGGACTATGAACATGCCTCTCTATCCTTCTCTTATTTTCTGGCTCCTAGATGATTAGCCTAACTTGCTCTACTGAGTTTTTGCCTTAATATGCAAACTCTCAAGATCTGAGCCAGCAATTCTGAGATTGCGTGGCCTTCAAGTAGCATCAGTTCACCCAGATACATTATTATTTGAGTAAATTCTGAAAGAAAAAAGAAAACAAAAGCTCCCAGAACCAAGAGGACTCGCCAGGGGAAGGCTGAAAATTCCTTCTGGATGGAGTCACTTCCTACAAGCAAGGGAGCTGGATTGTGCACTTTATGCTTCCCAGGTCTGGCCAACCCCTCCCCACGCAGCCCTTCCCCAGCCTCTACCAGTTACACTGCCCTGCACTGATTTAGCCAGGCTTGGAGAGCTATGCAGCCCAGTTAAAAAGACAGTGAGTCAAGAGGAGGCCTAAGTCATTCCCATTAAATACACATGGGCTCTCCCAAGACACAGACATCCCTCTACCCTACCCCCAGTCACCATGCAGCCATGTTCTGAGACCTGGAGAATCTGTCTCAGGGCATGACTAGTGATACAATGGAGAAAGGTACAGAGCTCTCCCTGGGAATCCATTAATCCTTTGTTATACAAATTCCATCTTCCTGTGAGAAAGCCCAAACCAGGCTTCTTGACCTTCGGGAAGGATCAGATTCTCATTCCTAAGTAGCAACATCCTGGTATTTTTCCCTCTTTGATCCTAATTTGTGATGGAATAATGGTACTTTCAGGAAGACAAGATATTTGGGTATCAACTAGTTGAACTACCATGAACCCCAATTACCCAGTTCTGCCTCACATCCTAAATGAACATTGAAAAGAAACAGAAAAAAGCAAACACAGGAGAGTTAGTTTCCAAGTATGGTTAGCGTTAACAATGTAGGCCTGCAGTCCCCTGGCTGCTGTGATACTGACCTTCCTGTGAATCCCTTTTTGTTGCCCTTGCCTATATACACTGCCTCTGAACTACAATGAACTGAGCTTTCCTTTTCTTTTTTTCCTGTTTAAAGCACCTTAAACAGGCAATAAGCTTCTCACCTTCCCAAAGTCCTTTTGAAAATAAGAAGTAATAAAGCTGAGGTTAAAACAAAAATTCCTGGTGGATACAATCTCTGTTTTCATTAACGTTTTAAATGGTTATTTCTAATGGTACATTTAACTAAAGCTAACTTATCCATGGGAAGAGAATGTAGCCATTAAGATCAGCATCTGTTGAACAAACTGAGGCTCCACATCCGGTGATGCATGATTATAACACCAAGAATATTACATGTTAACAGCAGACTCATTAACATTAATTGCTGCATTTAGTCCCACTTAAAACTTCCTGCATATATAACATTTGCTAAATACATTATCCTTTTTGAAATAAATACGCCCTAAAACATCATCACATAAATAACAAAGGAACTAAATGGAGATTGGCTTGTGTGATGTACTGATGAGAAGAAAGGAGAGCTAATGAAGACATCCATGGCCAGATGAGGTGGAGAGAGAAAGCTACCATTTGTTGACACGGTACAGAATTCAACCTGAAAAGGGAGACTCATGCAGAAGGGGGTGGCAGCTACCAACGCAAGGTTACTGCTCAGTAATCAACAAGTTGTTCAATGCGAGTGGTAGAAAAAAACTCTGGAGAGGTGTGAAAACACAAATGCCAAATACCGTGCTATTTGGTTTTCATGAAGAGGCTATAGTGGGCCAGGCACCATGCTTAATTATTCACTTGCTCCCTGAGGGCAAGCTCATATCGGGTAGAGTTTCTGTCAGTTTCTGGTTGGAAAGAAGATATTTGACAATGATTTATAAGTCACTCCTTTCATGATGCAAATATGGCATTTTAATGACTCTTTCAGAGTCCTGCCATTTGGTCAAACAGACTATGAATGGCTAGAGCTGAGTCCAAGTCGAACTGGGATCCCTAAAAGATGGGCCTGTGAGCACAGTTTATAAATAGAAGGGGTAGCTTTTCAGAAGACTGTTATGTGAGATGAAGTTGTGGCAGCAAATCAACACTGCCTATTGGAAGAAATGGCTATGACGCCCGTGTGTGATATGACATGGGATTGCTCTAACGAAGAGGAGATGAGTCTGAAAGGAAAATTCATGAATGCTTTTTTCCATCTTTACAAAGGCGCAGAGCTCCATCCCCCCGAAAGCTGGTTAGGGGAAAGGAGGAAGAGGAGAGAAAACCTAGTGAAGAACAAATTGCCGTCATTGGCACAAAAGGGTGTCATAAAGATTATTCAGGAACCCCAAATCAAGAGTAAGGCTGCACTCCATTTGGAGGTTAAGGTGGTGTGGGAAAGCGCAAGGGAAAGACTTTACAGAAACACATTGTTGACAGTGGTGATAAATAAACAATTTTTAAGCCCACACATTTTGTATGTATTATTTTCTCGGATCATCATACGAATTCTGTGAGATTGTTTATACTATTAGTCTCATGGTATATAGAAAGAAACTGAATCTTTCAAAATTAAATGATGGCCCAAAGGAAGTGAATAGACTGGAATCCAAACTCAGATCTGTACACCTCCACAGGCACCACTCGTAACCACAAACTCTATCTCCGAGCACAAAGGAAAGGTATCAGTTGGAAGATTCACTGTAAAAGTACTATATATTGAAGCAGCATATATCATTTCACAGAACTTCTTTATGTAATTATCCCAGGGCCCAAATAGCAATAATAAATGCAATGAAAATTAATGGTGGGACAGTAAGAGTTAGTCCATGTTTCATAGATAAGGAAACTAAGCCTCAGAAAATTAACTGCCTGGCCAAGGTTACACAGCTGGCTGAATAGTGGCACCCCAGGTCCTGATCTCTAGGCCTTCTGGTCTAATATTAGTGTGGTTTCCACTACAGACCTCTCTCCCTGTGGAAACTGGAAGAGGACATTCAGTGCCCAGCTTCCCTAGCCCATGTGAATCTGTTTGGAGGGGATTATGGGCTGAATAGTGGCCCCTCAAAATTCATAGTTGAAGCTCTAAACCACCCCACCACCCCCCCACCCTGGCCCTCCAGAACCTTAGAATATGACTCTGTTTGGAGATAATGCCTTTAAAGAGGTAATCAAAGTTAAATGAGGTCATAAGGGTGGGGCCCTAATCCAATATGAATGGTGTCCTTATAAAAAGAAGAGATGCCAGGGATGCAAACACACAGGAAAAAGACCATATAAGGACACAGCAAATACATGGCCATTTGCAAGCCAAGGAGAGCCTCAACCCAGCTGGTTGCATCAGCAGGCGGACTCTCAACCACTGCGCCACCAGGGAAGCCCAGAAAATTAATTTCTGTTGATTAAGTCACCAGTATGTGGCATTTTGTTTTGGTAGTCTCAACAATCCAATGCAGAGAGCAAGCTTATTTGTCCATGTGAGATTTTGATAAATGTTTTTACTTTTCAACCCTAGGGTGACAATTACTATAGGGACAGGTATTTCTACTCTCACTCCAAATCTGAAGGCAAACCACTGAGGCTTATAAAGTGGTAAATTTGGGGATAAGTGTAAGAAACATTAGTATGTATGTGGGGGGGGAGGGTAATATACATACTGTGAGACTCTACACACGCACACACACACACACACACACACACACACACACTACATTTCCACTCTCAATAGAAAATACAGTTAGAGAGGGACCCACCCCAGCTCCACAGCACAGATCCACAGATTCATCTGAATTCTGTGAGACTAGCTCTCATTACGGCACAGCACTGAGCACGGAACTGAGAAGCACGCATTGACCACTACTGTAGACTCAGCTTGTCACAGCTTCAATGAAACCCAGTTAAAGTATGAGTTCCTTGGCTGAATCTCTGATGGAGGATGGTAAGAAAATGCACTAAGCAGATTCAAGCAGAAAGAGCTGTCAAAAAGGAGTGAAAAGGAAACCGAGGAAGTGAAATGTAAATGTTCAAATATTAGGAAGATAATTAAACAATTATTTAATGATGTGAAGATATATCATTGACTGTTTCTGAAAAACCTATGGCTTTGAAAAACCTATGGTTCTGAAAAACATGCTTCTCTACAGTGTTATCTTGCCTTGGCTCTGGGGAGCATATTTTGACCCTCAAAAGTTGAGACAAGAGTAATATGTCTCCCTATTAGATAATAACCATATTACGAAAACTGTTTGCACTTTGAGGGCCCAAAACATTTTTCTCTTCCTATTTCTTATCTGCATCACAATCCATTAACCTCAATGAGAAATATTTTATCTCCAAAGTGCATTCCTAGAATGTCCCCAGCATGTTCCAGAGTAAGGGTCAAACACCAAGATGGCCACCCTGCTGAGAGCTCCCTCTGAGTGACCATGAGATGGCCATCCTCCCCCCTACCCCACCATTCAATCATACAGATAGACAACCACTCCTCACACGGCAAAATAAGCTGTATTGACCAAGACATTTTCATGAGACCATTTGTTGTGGTGAGTGAGTTTGGGCATCTCTGCCCACGCCCATATGCATTGATTTATCTCCTGCCAAAACAGTTTTTAATCATCCTATCCAGCCTTTCTAAATGTGACCCCCATCCCCCAAATCTGGAACAAGATTGGGTAATGTTGGCAAAATAGTAACTGAGACTGGGATAGGGAAAATCCCTTTCAAACTTCCCACCGCTTGTACAAGCTATAGCTAGCATAGACCTCGCAAAATCTCCCTTCTTCTTTTGTACTTCTAGAGAACATGAAAGGGATTAGGTCAGGAGTTACAGATATGATTCAAAAGAACTCATTTTTGAAAGTATATGTTGCTGTTGGGCTTTGCTTTGTTTGTTGATGAGTAGGTGGCAGAAGCCTTTTCAAGAGTGTTTGTCATGTACATTTGGATTCTGAGCAGCTACTGGTCTATTTCCCAAAGGACAAGCTAGCCCATAGAGGTCAGTGGAGAGAGAGTGAGCATGAAACCTGGATCAGATAACAAAAGCAGATGTGGCTGATGGCGCTGGGCAAGGCGGGCGTTAATAAGCCCGCATGCACCTGGGGTTCTGTCAGACAGGAATGTATGACATAATTGTTTCTGCCTCTAATGATCTAGTGATGTGGGAGACATGAGAATACTAAAACAAGACAGAAAAATGGAAACTCATTTCTAGCAGCTGCCAAACAAAATGGGATGTAAAATAGGAGAGAAGTATATTGAAATGTTCACAAGGTTCACTTCACCAGAATGAAACTTTACCTCTCACAGATGTCAAATCCTCCCCTCTTTTTCATGCATAAGTCCCCTCCCATTTCCCATCAAACTGTTGCTCCCCGCGTTCTTTCTGCATCCTTTGCTGTCATTCTATTCCCACATCACTGTCACTTTGCCTCTCTCGCTTCTTAATTTCCTTCATTCTTTCTATTCCTTTCTCTCCTCTCCATTATCCTGTCACAAACATGCTCTTATAGTTTCTATCACTCTCTCTCTCCCTCCTTCTCACACACACACACACACACACACACACACACTTAGGCGCTGCTTGCGATGCTCGCACCCGCCACGAGGGGGCAGAGGTGCGCTCCCACGGCCGAGCACCCCCGCCGAGCACACCCCAGAGTGCTTGGGGAGGCGGGCTCGGAAGGTCGCCTCTCGGGCGAGCACAGCTGGGCGCTGCGAATAAGCAAGCGATTCCTGATGAGTGCGGGCGGGGTCAATTCCGCCTCGGGCTAGTACAGCTATATCATTTCCAGAAACAAAGGCGTGAGTCACGCTGCCTCTGATAAGGGAAGGAAAAGAGGCAGAGCTGGGCGAGCCCACTGGGCGACCCTGCAGTCGTGCGTGTCCCCGACGTAATTGTTTGCTGCCCTCAGTCTGGGCCCCTGTGGCCCCCGCACCCATTCGCGCTGCCTCTAGTCCCCCTCCCCTGGTAGCTGGACGTTTCACCCCTGTCGCCAGGTCAGGAGGAATCTAAAAGGCGGCGTTGTGTGCTTGGTCACCTGGGGCCAGGCAGTGATGGACCAGCCTACAATGTGTGTGTGTGTGTGTGTGTGTGTGTG
>NW_020175123.1:176029-284045 GCF_003031525.2 Neophocaena asiaeorientalis asiaeorientalis | reverse complement strand
TGTGTGTGTGTGTGTGTGTGTGTGTGTGTGTGTGTGTGTGTGTGTGTTGCAGGAGAAGATTGATTTGCAGCCCACAGGGGCCAGCCAGGCGAGCAGCCCTGCCCTGCGAGTGCGGCTGTGAGCAGTGACAGTTTGGAGAACTGGACGACAGGTGGCGGTAACGCCACCTGTCAACCTACAGGCTCCTCGTAGCTGGAATTGGAGCTCTGTGAAAGCGTCATAGGTCAGCCCCCTGGCACACACACACACACACACACACACACACACACACACACACACAAACACACACGCACTCCTGGTGCCCTGCTGGGATTCCACTCCTTCTAAAATATTCCAAAATAGGGTGGAGAGGGGTAATACCATTAATGAAATAGTAATAATAAACATTTATTGAGAGCTAACTATGTGCCAGGCATGTACTGCTTTTACGTGAACGGCAGTAAAATAATAACTAATAGTAATATGCCAACAAAACGTTGATTGAGAAATTAATTCAATCTTATTTCCGTGGTTTCAGGTTGAGAGTATGAGAGGTATTTTTTCCCTGCCAAGAAGGTAGTTAGGTCTGGGGTCTTCCTACCTCCAGAGGAGCTAGAAGCCTTACTTATTTACTTTTAGAGAAGCTAGGGTTATTTGGCTACCTTTAGGCGAGATTCAGCCTCCAGAGTTTCCTCCAGAACGTATTTTTGTTATGGAAATTTTCATGAAACCACCCAGATTTATAGCTTCCCTTGAACAAGTAGAACATCTGGAGACACTGGTCCTAAAAGGCAACCATCGGTGGGAACCGAGGAGCAGGGTCAAGTTTGCCACAGTACCTGCCTCGCCCTATTGTCTTACACTCAGCTTTTCACCTGCATGGCCTTGTGAGGCATCTGAACGTGAGACTTCTGGTGTACTCAGGGCTCATAGAAGTTGAGAACTGAGCTACCAGAAAAGAAGGAGCCTCGATGAGGAGACTTCTTTCTCATGAAGAGAAAGGGAATGGCTGATCTGAGGACTGAGTTGGATTCAGGAGCCTGGGAAGTACAGCCTGATAAAGGGTATCACAAATAGATCAGCACTCTGCTTCCACACAGTGCCCACCATGTGAGCTGGATCAAGGAGACGAACAGGGATCACCTACAAGAAACCTCTTTAGGGAGGCCCCTGATTCCCTGGGATTCTTGTATGATCCCAAGGGAGGTGGAAAGGAGCCCCCCCAAAAAAATGATAGGTAAGTTTACCTGCCAATTTTGATATGTGAGAGCTGAACCATCATTTAATTTGTCTTAGACAAATAAAGAAATGTAATTTTTTTCCAGCATCCATATATTTGTAACACTAACATTTACAGAGGGCTTCTTATGCTAAATTTGATTCTTATAATAACCCACTGAAGTGGACACCATTGTTATCCCCACTTTCTATCTACGTGGAGACCTAGATAAAATGCTCACAGCCATACAACTAGTAAATGGTGGTGCCCAGCCTTAAATGCAGATGAGTATGTGACTCTAGTTCAGGAATCAGCAAACATTTTCCAGAACGGGCCAGATAGTAGATCTATTATAGACTCTGTGGCCATATAGTCTCTGTTGCAGCTACTCAACTCTGTATTATTGCATGAAACAATGCATAAATGAATGAGGATATCTGTGTCCTAATTAAACGTTATTTATGAACACTGAAATGTGAATTTCTTATCATTTCTACTTGTCACAAAATATTACTCTTAAAATTTTTTTTCAACAATTAAAAAATGTAAAAGCCATTCTTAGCTTAGCTCTCAGGCTGTACAAAAACAGTCAGGGAAAAAAAACAACAACAACAACAGACTAGATTTGGCTTGTGGGTTGTAGTCTGTCAACTCCTCCCTAGGGTCTACACTAATCTATACACTTTGCAGGCACTTCCTGCCTAGTGGAGAAAAAACAAAGATATTTTCCCTACTCACATTTCAACAAGCGTTAAAAACTGTCTGCCCCCTAAACGAGTAGCTCTTCAACTCCAACCCATCATTATATCAAGCTTATAATCCACGAGGGAGTATGATATATTAGAAACAGCAGCGGACTTGACGTCAGAAAAGCTGGCTTCAAATTCCAAGCTGTGTGATTTTGAGCAAATGACCTAAGTTGTCAGAGGTTCAATGTCTTTATTTGACAATCGCAATGCTTGCCTCAAAGATTAACTATGGGCCATGCTCTAAATCAGAAAAGGCACCTGAAATACATAATATAGACAGGAAAATCCAGAATTTGGGGTGCCTAAACTTTATTCAATTTAGAGAACCTTATCGAAGAAAAAGAATATAAAATTTTTATTAAAGAAGTAGCCTCTGACAGTAAAAGTTTAGAATTTGGGGTGTCTAATCTTATTCCGTTTAGAGGACCCTATCTCAGGACAAAAATATACAATTTTTATTTAAAAAGTTGCTGCTGAAAGTCAATGTTTATTTAGAATGAGAAGAAAATCCCAACAAATAATAGAAGCTTCCGACATTCAGGTTGTTTTCTTCTGAGATTTCTTCAGGCAATTTACCAAAAATGTTTACATGCAAAATTGTCCTAATTATGACCTGGCTTTCCCTTCCCATCAAAAGGTGCTAGAACCCCCAGCAACTCGCAGCATTCATAGTTGTCTGTGCATGTCAGAGGCCCTGAAGCTTAGTGTCACAGTGTGGTGGCAGCAATGGGAAAGTAGTAACACAGAGGGGAATTGATCAAATAAATAAACATATTGAGGGTAATGGGAACTAAGTTTCTCATTGTCAGGGAAGGAAGGGGGGGATATTGAAAACAGAATGAACTCTACTGTGACAGGATGGAATCAGAGGTACTGGTGTGAACTCAGTTTTCGATATAGGCAGATACAAATAGAGATGATAGATAAATAGATAGATAGATGGGAGTAGATAAATGTAGGTGTAAATGTACGCACATGTATGTGTGTATAGAGGTACTGGTGTGAACTCAGTTTTCGATATAGGCAGATACAAATAGAGATGATAGATAAATAGATAGAGAGATAGATGGGAGTAGATAAATGTAGATGTAAATGTACGCACATGTATGTGTGCACACAGCCAATGATCCTAACACTGTCCTCTAAGAGCAGCAACAACACAAAGTAATGAGCTCACTTAGTTCCCGGAACTTGCTTTCTAAATACCATTCTCCAGTAAAAGAACCAGGGTCGTTGGAGAGATAGCTGATTCCAGAGTTGGGGCAGAGAAAGTATAAAATAAACCTGGAGCATTTTACTGTGTCAAAAAGTTTTTTTTAAAGAAAAGCTCAAAGAACGGGAGAGATATAGGAAAAGGTCAGAAGCCAGCTTGAAAGCACTATCACTGGCAAAATATGGGCAAATGTGAACATTAAAATTAAGTATGATAGCAACAGATTACAAATCACTGAGTAAAATAGGTGAGTCCACACTGATATAAATAAATCAATGAATAAATTGACATTTTAATGAGGAGGGATATATTTACATAGTTTCAGGGTAACCCCTATCCCACCTCTGCGACACCCACACACACCATGAATACTCACTAATCATAAAGGGAAAAGAGGAACTATGCAGTGGAGAAGTCTGGAAGACACTACTTTCATTAAGGGATCAAAGTGGACATCATCAGTAACGGGGCAAATCAAAATCATGGGCTCCTGGGGTTCACTGGTGGCGCAGTGGTTGAGAGTCCGACTGACAATGCAGGGGACACGGGTTCGTGCCCAGGTCCGGGAAGATCCCGCATGCCGCGGAGCGGCTGGGCCCATGAGCCATGGCCGCTGAGCCTGCGCGTCCAGGAGCCTGTGCTCCGCAACGGGAGAGGCCACAGCAGTGAGAGGCCCGCGTACCACAGAAAAAAAAAAAAATCATGGGCTCCTGACAGGATGCAGAGAAGGAGCACAGCATCACTTCTGTGATAAGCATAATCATGAGGAAACAGAGATAAGCCCAAATTGAGGGGCATTCTACAAAATACTTGGCCTACAGTCTTCAAAATTATCAAGGTCACAAACCAGGAAAGACTGAGGAACTATTCTAGATTGAAGGAAACTTGAAGAGACAGCATCACTAAATGCAACACATGTTCTGAACTAAATCTTTTTCTATAAAAACCAATGTTAGGATAATTGGTGAAACTTGAGTGGGATCTGAAAATAGGATAGGAGTAAAGTAACAATGTTAATTCCTGATTTGATGAATTATAGAGTGATTCTGCAGAATACTTTTTTTTTTAAAAATATACAATAACGGACTCAGGGATTATGAAGCATTGTGCTGGTAACATTCTCTAATGACTCAGAGGAAAAAATAACTTTGTAGTAAACTCAAAGTTTTCTGGAAACTTAAAAGTGTTGAAAAATTAAAACTGCATATTAAACATAAAAAGAAAACTATTAGATTATAAATTTCATGAGACCAGGAACTATGTCTTATATTTCTTTTGAATCCCTCATAGAAATTCATAGATCTGGACATATTGTAAGTATTCAACAAATGCTGTTGAATGGAAATTTATTGAATGAAATGGGCCATGGGACATTATTTAAAATGTCAGACTACCATAAATGTGGCCTCTAGTATTTTTTAAGAACTAAGAAAGCATTTATACAGGGCAAACCATCTCTGCTTTATGGAGGCATAAGTAAAATTTGATGTTGAAACCAAATAAAATGCACAACAAAATTAATGTACGCTAATTATGAAAATAAACATTTTTGTTTCTTAATGTTTTGACGTAGTAATAACCTGAGAAATACTAAAAAGGAATTTAAGTACTCTTTTTATAATTATTTCAATCCATAGAAAATTTTAGGCTTAAACGTAGAGGTAAAAACATTGTGATCTGATACATAAATCAAAATGGTAGTGTAAAAAAATTAGTAATCTTTTATACTGTATAGAAATCCTAGCTATGCAGCACTGCATTATGTGTTTATAAGTTACGGTTCTATTGGAGAAGCAGAACCACCATCAATGACACAGAATCAGGAATTTATTATACAGGTGATTAGTATGAATATTATCCCCATATATGTAATTATGGGAAGGAGTTAAGCAGTCCACTGTCTCTGCATCTGCTCTTGGGACTCAACAGGTCAGGAAGGATAGATGTATGTGAAATGGGTTGAGCAGGGACAAACTGGGACCCTTGCCTGTTTTCTGTGGTCCCCATCAGAGTGACTTTCAGGATAAACCGACGCTCTTCCTCACAGAGCTGTATACACACTTAGCCCAGGATTCAAAGAAGCTGAGCCAGCAGACCGGCACCAACCTGTGTGCGCTGTAACCACACCTGGGCCTGCATCCACCTTCAAAGCAGAAGGATGGCTGTGCTTCTCTTCTGCCTTCAAAATATCATATACTTTTCTCTTGTGGCCAGCCATAACCTGGAAATGAGGGAATTCTTGGAAATGTGGTTCCGTCTTAGCCAAGCAGACATAGCACAAGGCCACCAGACATATATAGGAGTCTTTATGATTGTAGCATAAAGTTCACTGTATTTTTTGCTTGGGAGAAAGCAGTGCATTTTGAATATTCAAAAATAAATCACAGATCTATGGGCTCCAACAATATATTTTCCAGATACTTATCAGATTACTTTCCTAGTTTGGGGGCTATGGAGATTCAGTGGGAGAGAGATCAGGAAGGAGGAAAGTGCTCTAGGTGATTTCAGAGCGTGGACTCCAGAGAAGATGACAGGCCAACTTGGATGGAGTCACATAGTCCAGGCCTTTCAATGGAAATCAAAACAAGGATGGTTCACTAAGGTCCTACAAGACAAATATAATATCAGCTTCAGAGCCATACCAAAAAATAAGATGTAAGAAAAATTGCCTATTGCCGTCTGTCTGGCATAAGTGGCAAATTCAGAAAAGGCCAGCCACCAAAGTGATGCTGAATGATGCTTAACATGTTGAAAAATGTACTTTAATTTTGTCCTTCACTCTAAACTTTCACAGTCTGCCCCTCTTCCAGATGTCTCCACTGACCCTCGATCCACCCCAGTTCTTAAGGCAAAAATCTAGGTGTCAATCCTGATTTCTCTCTTTCCTTCATCCCGTCAACTCACTTTGTCAATTCTATCACCAAAACACATCTTAAATATTTTCAACTCTGTTGCCACCTGCAAAACACAAGCCTGATCTACTGCTAGAGCTTTCTAACTGGTTTCCTGCTTCCATTTTTCCTTTTCTAATCCACTCTCTGTACCACAGCCAAAATGCTAATAAAAAAGATGAATCTTACTAAGTATTAAGTTCATAATATCTATATTTATGAGCACTAACCTGGGTGTCAACATGAGGTTTCTGAGCAGATCTAAATTACTGAGAGGAAAGGTGCCATGGCGGAAAATGCATGGGCTTTGGAGTCAGAGGCATGGGTTCAAATCTTTACTACTTACTTGCAAGGTAACCTTATATGGATGAGAGTCCTGAGGCTCTTAGGAAAGGAGTGACTTGTCTAATGATATTAACGCCAATTTTATAGGATCTTTGTAAGAATAAAATGGAAAGTATTCACCTAAATATCAGGGCCCTTCCATTCTTCCCATACCCATAGCCCTCTATCTCCAGTCCCTTACACACCACTGAAATAGTGATCCTTGAGTCCTCTGGGCTCTCAACCTCACCCAGTTCAGCAATCGTTGACCATCTGCATATATTAAGAATTTTAATACACAGGAAGGGCCTATATTCTACAATTCCAAGGCATGCGGTACATATTATCTAATGGAGTGGTCACGAAAAACAGACGCCTGCCTTTCTGCTTCCCTGCTCAAAGGATACCACGGAACACTGTAAGCTGATATAAGCTGATATTCAAAGGCTGGACCTCACCTTGATTATGAACTTGTTGTTTCAAACTTTCTGATTCAAAATTAAACACGTAAATAAATGACCATAATGCAATCTGTCTCCCAGTGTTTCATATGAAATAAATATTTAAATAAAGGGTGAGTGGTTTGAAAGCATAATATGCTGAATAGTTTAATGTGCTATGGGACCAGATCTTTATGAAGACATTAGAGGCAGAATTGGCCACAGGCCCAAAATGGGAGCTATTCATCTTTCCCTAGATATAAAAAACATACTGTAATGCCCGTTCATTGGGATTTCAACACCAGTGGGCTCCAAACTTTAGATCATGTACCCAATCTAGAAAATAGCTTGAGCATGTACCCTCAAACATGTATACTTATATGTAGCTGCATTTCTGTACTAATGTGTTGTACATAATTTAAAATAATAAATCTTTTTAAAAAGTGAAAGAAAAATATACAAATAGAAATTGTAATATTTTCTTTTTGCACTCTGTTGAATCAGCTTGTACTGTGCTACTTTAGAGACCACTGATTAACTGAATAGACCTATTTATTTTAAAATATTTTAACAGATAGAAAAGTTAATCCTAAATGTTAGAAAATGTGCGATTAAACAAGTAAGTTACCCTGGGCTTTGGTATGACCAAGAAGGGATGAGAAAGGAACAGTGGATCTGTGACCTCTCTCGCCACCCCTACCTCTATTACCCACACTGCAGCTAGTACAGAAGGTACAAAAAAGGTAAGATGGGCAAAAACTGTACACCAATTCCCTTTGGACATAAGGCACTTTCTCTTTACATAACCAGACAATGAAAAGGGCACCTAGTTTGGAAAAATGGGCTAAGGACTGAATGATGATAAAAATGTGTGTCAGGACTGTGGCTACTCCCGCTGCTTTTGGACTTAAATGAAGCTGCAGGGCATGGCAGCACCTGGGTAACATAAATTGTAAGTGTGGGGTAACAACTACTCTCTGGGGCTAATTTTGACTAAGGGGAAAGAAGATGGAAAAGATCCAGGAGATAAATCTCTTTTTTTTTCCCCCAAGAGATTCTTCTGAATAGGTTTGGACCAACCTGCCCTGTCTAGAAGACATCCCATCCCACATGACCAAGCAATAGGCTATTTTCTTAAGAAGCATGGCTAGCTAGGTGGCACGCCACATTTGAGTGATGGTCTGGTCACCTTTGGAACCTCTCTCCACTTATAACTCTTATGCTGAAGTGTCACACCTAAGATCTGTACCAAGTGTCCCCACACCTCTAGACATACTCTTTGGACCAAGAAACACTTGACTCAAAGGTCATTTCTAACCTTTGAACACTGGACAGCTGCCTGTGACAGGTCAAAGAGAAGAGCTGGGTCAGGTTCCTTTCCTGGGATTTTGGGTTTGGGCAATTCAAGTGAATGATGTTTATCATCCGTGGATGCTGAGTGATTAACTCTGAGGGCTGGAGTAGCTGCTTTGGGCCATGGTGGAAAAGCCTCTCCAGAGAGAAGAAAATACCGGATACAAAATGGAAATACAAATTGGTGGAGATGACAAGGTAAGCCCAGAGAAAGAGCTAGGTAAATCAGCTGCTTTTGTTTCTTTGCAGTTCCCAGATACATTTCCCACAAAGCCCAGCTGTTCTTTTTTCTCATATTTAAATTGTGGGAGTCTTCTCTGTATCCCTACATCATTTTCTTGTACCAGCGATATGGGTCTCTGTTCCCTCCAATGAACAGTGTCCCTGACTATAGCATGACTGCTGTCCAATAGCCACCACAAGCTTAGCTGAGAGAGCAGGTAAAGCCTGATGGTTTGCAGTATATCCATTTCTCCAGACACTGTACAACTCTGCCTCTGGATTAAATGAAGCCAACAGAGCTGCTAACTTGATGGATTTTGTATTACCAACCCCTTTCTAAGCCCTCTAGAGTAGCTTTTTCAACATTGTATCTGTTATGATATCACGAGTCTTTTTTTTTCTTGAGGGACTTTTTAAGAAGCAGCCCTACAGTATGCAGTGCCTCAAACATAAGAATATTGTTGAGGAATTTGTTCCTGATAATGTGGCATCCTTTTTGTAAAAACCCTCAGGAGAAATGTTTTTATAGTCTAAGAAATAAACCTACTCCTCGCTAAGAAAAACTTGTTTCCTAAGCCCTTATAGTGTTAGAATTTATATAAATGGATGCTAGAAAGCTTAGAATAGGAATCTGTTCTTGCATTAGTTTCATTTCTGATTCTAATTTATGTCCTGACACAGTGTTTAACTTTTCTCTTTCTCATTTGCTTCTAATTTATCTTATCTTGATGTATGGCATGTATCCTTGAAGCCATCTTAAATCTTTCCTGGAGTAATGCAGATGTAAAATAAAATATCCCTGATACTGATAACCCAGAAAGCAAAAACTGTGATGTTATTTATGATAATACACTTGAAAAAATTCTAATGGTTAAACTCACATAAACTATTGACTACTTTTTAATGTAAGACAAGCGATCTAATGTAACAAGTCCAATAAATTGGTTAGGTTTCAAAACTGTTGTCTATGTCTATAGCAGAGAGTCATCAAAGGTACCACCCAGTACCCAGAGAGTCATTACAGAATAAACTCACAGAGAACATCAAGAACCTAGTGACAATCCATCACAGTTTGTCTCTCATTGATCTGGAATTTTAACATCAGTCTGGGACTCTCATAAAGCATAACAGCATTCAGTAATAAAAAGGAGGCAATGTAGAATTATTTTTATCAATATAGCCTGGCTACAAAGCTGCATTCGCTAATAGAATTGAGTGGATACAGGAAGCCCTGTTAACGGCTAATCTGAGTACCCCTTTCTTTTTCTTTCCTAGTGCTTAAAGGAAGGATCAAGTTGACCTTTCTGAAGGCTCTCTAAATTCACAGCAGAACCAATGCTTTTTATTTCCTGTCAATTTATTGACATCCCTCCCTGCTTTTCCAATTATCCTCTGTAAATTGTTCTCCTCTTTTCTGTCTATCACCATCTTAGAATTATTTAAATTCATGGTACCAGGAGAAGGAACTGTTCCTGGCCTCTAATTTTATTGCTACCTACCCATGGAGGACTGTACAGTAAAGGGAGGGAATCCTCACAGCTAATCCTATATTTTGTATCTGATTAAAGAAAAAAAAATCCTGTTATCCTGTCAATGAAGCTATGTCCAAATTTGAGGCCATCATTCTCCCTGATAAACTCTTTCCTTTCTTTTCCTCTTTTTGATTGGAGACAATGGTAAAGAATGGGGAGGGAGAATCTGGCTAATAAGTTCCTGCGTCCTTTTCAGCCGAAGCAGCTCAAATTATGAGTATGATTTCATGAGAGGAAAAGAGAAAGTGGCCTCAGGGGGTAGATTTTTGAAAACCACAAAGCTATGTATACAATGGCGTGGAAAGAATCAATATGTTACCAATTCATAGAATCATAAAATTTCATGAGTGAGAGATGCCTTAGAGACTATCTAATGTCCTTTTACAGATGAAAATACAAGCTCTAAAACGTATGACTTCTCCCCTCCCCCACCAAATCGCAATTGGTTGGAAACTGAAGAATACTAGGCACGTGGGAAAAGGTCCAACTTCTTCTGCAGAAAGTTCAAGGTATGGACGATCTATGCGCCTATGCCTTTTAAACCTCATTTCTCACTTTCTCCACACATACAGTCTACACACCAGTCTCACAGAATGCAACATGCACATTCAGACTTCTGAGACTTTGCTGATTCTGTTCCTTCAGCCAGGAACACTCTTCCCTCTTATTTCTGCCTATTAAAATCTAGCATCTGATTTAGATCAAATGTCCTCTTTTCTATGAACATGCTCCTGATTCCCCACTAAAATTATTCTGATTAGGGGAATATAGAATGGTAGTTAAGAGCAGATCCTTTCTTGAGAGGAAACAAGATATTTTCATAGTCTCAAAGTACATCTCCCAAGATACTTATTAATTACAAAGGAAAAAAACAGTAATTTTATGGTAGGGAAGTCTAACAGACATCACCTTAGCCAAGTGCTCCAGAATAACATCACTAGTCATAAGATATATGGACTTTGTGTACCCCCTGAAATGATGTACAGAGAAGGATACACCATCACTTCTGTGATATTCATGTCCAAAAGGCATAACCTCCATTTACTTGTGAGAAAACAATAGACAGGCCAAAATTGAGAGACATTTTACAAAATAACCAAGCAGGACTCTTCAAAAGTGTCAAGTTCATGAAAGAAAAGGAAAGAATGAGAATCTGTCACAGATCGGAGGACACTAAGGAGACACAAAAACTAAAGGCAATATGTGATCCTGCATCCAATACTGGACCAGAAAAAGGACATTAGGGTAAACATTGCTTAAATCCTAATAAAGTCTGTAGTTTAGTTAATAATATTCTACCGACATTCATGTCCCAGTTTTTCATAAGAGCGCTATGGTTATGCAAGATGTTAACATTAGAGCAAGCCAAGAGAAGGGAATATGGAAACTCTTTGTACTATTTCAGCATCTTTTCTGTAGGTCTAAAATTATTTTTAAATGAAAAGGTTTTAAAAAATTTTTTAAGAAGAAAAGCACATCTCCTAGAAGCTGTCTCCCTGTATGACCATGGGCAAGTTATACTTCTGGCTCTTGATTTTCTCATCTTAAAACAGGGGTAGTCATAGTGTTTGCTTCATTGAACGGTTATGAGGATTAAATGAGTTAAAACATATTAGTGTCTTTAAGATTATGCCTAGCAATTAATAAGCTCAATAAGCTTTGGTTGTCTAATCATTTTGAACAGCTATTCCCCGTTGCCACTTTCAGACCATTCTCCTTTCCTTCTCTCTGAAACTCCCCCAACTTTGAATTCCATGACATTAGGTTATAGCCTCCATTACCCTTTACATCTACCAACACCTAAGCCATTTTCCCCTCCTTTCATGAGTGTTTGTACTTTTGGCTCATTGTAACTCTCTCTAATAATATGATTGCCTTTATTCTTCATGATTTCTTAATAAGCAATTAAAAAACTTTTTTTCTTTTATTAAAATTTATTTTATTTTTGGCTGTGTTGGGTCTTCATTGCTGCGTGCGGGCTTTCTCTAGTTGTGGTGAGCGAGGGCTACTCTTCGTTGTGGTGCGCGGGCTTCTCATTGAGGTGGCTTCTCTTGTTGCAGAGCACAGGTTCTAGGCACACAGGCTTCAGTAGTTGTGGTACATGGGCTCAGTAGTTGTGGCTCACAGGCTCTAGAGAGCAGGCTCAGTAGTTGTGGCGCACGGGCTTAGTTGCTCCACGGCACGTGGGATCTTCCCAGACCAGGGCTTAAACCCGTGTCCCCTGCATTGGCAGGTGGATTCTTAACCACTGTGCCACCAAGGAAGTCCCTCTTCATGATTTCTCTATGCACTGAGATGATCCTTCCAATAACCTCACCTCTCAGTTTTTTTTAACTCTCTTCCTCCAAGATATCTTGTTCTTCCCCAACTTCAATCACTTATTCTCCCATTATTTTTCATTACCAATAACTGCAGATCCTCAAGAACCTTATATTCTTGCCTCCCATTCTCTGACCTTCATTTTCTAAATTTCTGGCTGAATTTCCTCTAGTATCCGAATCTGAACAATGCTTTGCTTTGGTGAATCTCCAGATTTTGGATCCTACCACTCTGTTATTGCTTCCTGCCCCCTTGTTACCCTCACTCTTCTCCTTACCCACCTAAGTTCTTTAGCCATTAAAATCACTCTCTTAACTCTCCACTTCTTTTGTTTCCTTGTACATGCTTAGTTAAATTTCATGCTGGAATCTAACTGTGTTTGCTCCAAACTGCACCTGTGCCATTGAACATAACTAGAGAAAAATATACAGCCACACTAACTTTACATTTATGATCTTGAATCTGAAGCGGGCTCTCACCAATAGCAAGCAATCAAACTGTGTGATTCACTTCTTGCTCCCAAGCTCCTCTACAACTATTCAGATTTTTTCTTTTCTTGCCTCCAACATCTCCTTGTCTCACCTGATGACTTATTTCCCACCTCCCTGAAGAAGCTGAAACAGTCAGTGGAAAATATCCAACTACACTATCATCTACCAGCATCCGTACCTACGTACACCTCTTCCCTCCTGTTACAATAGGTGATTCCCATACTCTTATCCAAAGCTAATTTCTGTATTCGTGGATTAGATTCTATTCATTCTTGTCTGTTCAAAGACATTGATCCAGCAAGTTCCCTTTTCTCTCTCCTAATTCATCAAATGTTTGCTCTCCACTTATTTGTTCCCATAGGCATATAAACATGATGTTCCTACTCCTGTTCAAATTTCCAAAAGAAACAAGGATGAATGACTGAGTTTGGACTGAATGTCCAGCTATGGTGAAGGGAGCAAGGCCATGTAATAGAAATCTGGCTTCCAGGGGATTAAGAAGAAAGGTCTGGGCTTCCTTGGTGGCGCAGTGGTTGGGAGTCCGCCTGCCGGTGCAGGGGACGCGGGTTTGTGCTCTGGTCCGGGGGGATCCCGCGTGCCACAGAGTGGCTGGGACCGTGGGCCATGGCCGCTGGTTGAAAAAAAAAAAAAAAAAAAAAAAAAAAAGAAAGGTCTGCTTAGATTTGACTAATATATGTATTGCATGACTATTTTTCAGGAAAGAATTTGGTAATAAGAGAGCATGGGAAGTTTCAGGAACAGGATGATTAGAAGGAAGCATGGTCTAGGAGGTGCCATGTGACTAGAAATTCAGGTTCCCTAGTCCAGGAAGTCAAGGAGAAGTGTTTAGGAATGATGTATCAACTCGACACTGATTGGCAAGGGTCAGGGTCTATAATGGCTGGGAATAGCCCCCAAATAGAACAAGTGGTAGAATCATATCAGAAATCTTTAATATGATTTCGACAGAATTAAAGACATCTTGAAGAGACTGATAAAAGTAAAACTTGAATTCACCAATGTATAAGTGATTTTTTAAAGTAAGTTCCAAATATAGTGACTCTTAGAATCCGAACAGTATTTGCTATCAAATGAGACTTCTTCCACAGAGACCTCTGATGTTGGAGAAATTACTACAACAACCTGCCTCAACACTGGTGCACATTATAACTGCAAAACACGTGAAGCCCATAATTCAGCAGGCTCCTCTAATACACAAGATAAGAGAAAAAAAAATTGTTCTGCAGTACAAAACAGTACAAATAGTACAAAACAGGATCCGTGAAAATAGGGGGAAAATGAGTTTCAGCTTGAATCATCTGGGGAAAATATCCAAAGCACTATATACTCAATACGCAGGAGCACATGGAACACTAATGCTAATGAAAGAGACCTTGAGGTGACTGTGGGTGGAAAATTCAATGTCAGCTGGCAGTCAGAAGAGGCTTGGCCCACAGGACACAGGAGGAGAGGGAACAGGGTGACCCTTCCAGTCCACCCAGGGAGGTTGTATCACCCACCGCTAAACCGGGGTCATGGGATTACATCATTAAAATAAGAGAAAAATTGAGTCTTGGTAGAGAGGCAGGGGGTAAGGTGAAGGCACCAGCCAAATGGGAACTGAAGATGGAAGACTTAGTTCAATGGCCCCGAAGTCTTTCAATTTGTTGAATTGGTTTGCCCCTAAGTAGAAGTGAGAGAGGGTTTTTTCCTTCTTCTGAAACAAAACAGAGGACTGCCCTAGTTTTCCTCCCCTGAACTATTTATGTAAAGATCCGATAGATCAGAAGTCGTTTCCTGAAATTCTCTTGGCACTCTCAGATGGCAGAATTGCTGAGAGTTATTCTGTCTTTGAGATGAGGGCAATTATGGAAGTGTAGATAAAAGGAATGGCATTGGAACAAATGGTTAGGAATGTAAGAAAATCAAAGTTGAGGGCCTTTCTGACAGATGGTGTGAGAAATGGCAAGATGTATTTCAGGCCTGGCAAGAAGGCTAATCTGGCTGTCCCTAGGGAATATTTATTAGTCAGGGGCTGTTTTGTTACAAGAAATAGAAATTCTCTCAAGCTAGCTTAAATTAAAGGGTATTTAGTACTAGAGTACCTCATGGACCCCAAGAGCAGGAAGGCTGGCCGAGTCTCATATTTGTGTAGAGCTAAGAGCAGGTATGCCTTCAAGAACCAAGGCATCTACTTTTTTTTTTTTTTTGGCATCTACTTTTTAATCTCTCTCTCTCTCTTTCTGGGCCTCTTATTTTTGCTGTTTTCTGGATTTTGTCTCCCTTTACGTGCTTCTCTCTACAGAGTGCTCCTTTTATCCAGTTCATAGCATCCATGGGCCCCAAGTAGCTGTGGCAAAGTGACAGTCACACACTCTTGCATCCATGTTACCATCTAAGCCCAGTAATATTACAAAACCAAATGAGTTGTTGTGTCGTAAATCCAAATTCTTTGGACAGAGAATCTGATAGGTCTAGTTGGGTCAGTTGTCTACCCCTTGTCCAATCGTCTGTGGTCAGATGGCTGGAGCCTAGGGCTATTCAGGAATATCTGGCATAGTGAGCTCAAAGAGCTTTTGCATAAGGAAATATAGAGGCAGGTGGGAAATGATGGATCAAAGGAGGGTTAGGAAAAGGTAACTTGGGCCTTTTACATCGAGGGCTGTAAATGCTAGGCTGAAGGGCGCTTTTTATGTGATAAATAATTTAATTCATTTATTTAAGCCAATCATTTAAGCCATTTAAGCAAAAGAGAGTTAAACCAATAATTGCTATTACAAGATTACTGTAGCAGCAGGGGAAATGGAAGAAAAAAATAACTGAATATACAAAGACCAGGATGAAGATGGCAATAAGCTTCGCTTGGCATAATAAGATTTTAAGCTGGGTGATGGCTGTGAGAATAGAAAGAGAAAGAAGGATTTGAGAGAATCCTGATAGAACTTGTTACACCCCAGTTGCAGGAATAGAGATGATGTACTATATGAATTCATGTTAAGAACAGAGAGGAACTGTATAAATGTAACAATAAATGTATCTGAAAATAAAGACTGAAATGCGTGATGATGATATTTTGCTAACAGACACCATGCATCTGAAGGAAATTCATGCCATAAAGTCTGACAAAATCCTGGAAAAGCAGGCCTAGCAAGCTGAGAAGAGAGTACAGGTGGAAGACAGGGACAAAGGACGATCCTCCTGGACTTGATTGTAATAGAAAGGAACTTGGGAGGGTTTCCTTTAAAAGGGCTGGTTGGGAACAAAGGAGCATCTAAGGGGGGTAACATTATTTTTATCTGTTTATAAAATAATTATAAAACTCCTTCCTCTTACTTTCTCTTCTAAAAGAATATAGGATCTCTTTCCTGGCTTGATCATGAGACTTCAGCTCGGAAGCAAAAATCTATCTTGCTGGCCTTAAAGTGATTCCTCTCATCCGCACAAAAGAAAGAATGCGTATGACCTCACATAGCTGCCTTTCATGGTGCTTCGCTAAATTTTTGATTGTGTAATTTCCCTATTGCCAGATGATTATGCATGGCAGACTGATTCAGAGGCCGTTGTCTGTTTTGAAATGAACCCCTAGAGTGCACTAATGGGATTTTATGCCATTAATGCTGAATAGAGTGGGATGAGAAATCGCTTTTCTGATCTGTCTGCTCCTTGGTCTTGGGGCTCAATGAGAACACAAGTGGCTACCATGAGAAAAAGAATTCACTGAGATGTTGGTGCCTCCATCCTCTTCCTAAGCTCCTGCAGTGAATGAATGTGGCTTTACCTTTCTCATCTTTTTATCTTTTCTGGTTTTATTTAGGACACCGAGTCATCAGCTCCAATTTGTCAGGGTGGGTGAGTCATCTATCACCTTCTTTAGAGCCCCACATCATCCAGAATAAAAAGCCTTGTGCTATGGAGACATTTAAAATCAGAGACCGTCAGTTTTGTAGATCAGGCCTTGTAACGTTTTGTTTTTTTTTGTTTTTTTTTAGAGAAGAATTTTCTTTGCAGATTTTCCATCTCTGGTCCTTCTAAGTCTTTGAAGAATCCACCATTTTTGTGCCCTGTGGTCAAGGAGGAAGGTGAGCTGAGCCATGGCTGAGCTGTTTATACTTCTTTTGTCTTGCTACCATGAAAATCGCCCTCCAGCTCTATCCTACAAGGAAGAAACCTGAAAGAGGTTGAAGCTCAGAGCAGAGTCTGGATGCCTCTTTCTCTGCAGGACGGCTTTTCAGTTATTAATTTACAACTGGGGCTCAGCCTGCTGCTTCTCTTTTCTGGCAACAATCCAGAGTGCTTGTTTTCAGTACATCCACATTAACAAAATCCCTTTGCAACAAAACAACCACACTGCTTTGGCGTGTTTCTTACAAATTGGTTTTACCTGCATCATCTTTCCCTCTTGCTGTGGGGGACACCTGGAAAAAGTAAAGAGGAGCATCTTCACCTTCATCCAAAACCGTTGGTGAAAACTAGTAATCTATTGGGATCAGCAAGGAGGGGGGAATTGCAGGGCCAGAGGGGTCAGTGCGTGGGAGAGCTTCAGAGACTAGCAGAGGAGAGATTCTGAGCACTGCTAGGACCTGAAGAACCAAGGCTAAGTCCAATGACTATTACTGCTACTTGCAGAGCTCCTGCTTCACTGGCACAAAAGCCATCTCTCTCCCTTGTAGTCCAGCCATACTGAACAGGATGAAGATTCATGTCACCCTCCCTCACATGTCCTAGAGGCGGTGAGAGGCTCTGAACTAACCTCTAGAAGGTGTTAATTTAATCCCAAGGTGTAGGCATTGTTATTACCAATTTACAGATATGAAAACTAAAGCTAAAAAATAGTAACTTGGCTAAGGTCACACAGTTATTAAATGCAAAAGAAGTTTAAAATTCCAAGCTTTTCGTGTCTCATACCCTTTCTACTACACTACACTGATTTCAAGCTTTTTTAAAATTAACGTAAAATGTTATATGTAAAAATTGAAAACTTGAGGAAGAGATAAATTTTAATTATATACAGATAACAAATGCTAATTCATGGAGATCTTTAATTATAGAATTTATACATGCAGTTTTCTGAATTTTATTAAATAATAGCACTCATTAAGCCCTCAATTTTATAGGCAATGATCCACGTGCAGGGGGAATTTGAAATAATACTAATATTAAGACAATTCTATTTTAGGGTGGGAAGGGTCATTGATAAATTGAGGTGGGAAGTAGAAATAAAAACCTGACTCTCTCCTTTTTATGTTTTTCCATATCCAGAGTATGGTAAAACCAAGGTAATATATTTTGTGTCTATAGGAAATTGAATTTAGGAATTTGTACCGCCACAGAGTAAAAATGAAAATCGGACTCAGAATTAATACCCTCACAAAATATAAAACTAAATCTATGTGCTGAACGTCACCTGGAAGGGAACATTTCCACCCCTGTGGACTAAAGCACTGTGGCAGCGGTGGGAGTTTACTCTGCTCTCCACCAGGAAAGTGCAGCCTTCTGCCTGCTCTTCGCTGTCTCCAGACAACTGCTCCAACCATGAGGCTTCCAGATGGCTCTGCATCTGGAAAGGCAGGTGGACAGAAACAAGACACCTCACTCAGCGACATGCCCCTGTAGAAAGATCTGTGGGGGGCGTATGAATACCTGGTAGCTGGGATGATTCTGGGCACATTAGGATAATTTCATAGCAGCCTGGCACAATCTGTGAACACTTTGATAAACATTTCACCCTTGCAAAGTGCGTACGCAGTCGGATGAATATTTTCATGCTACAAATAAATATGTGAATGTCGTGGCCTCCACTCCCACCCCACTCTGCTACCTTTCAACCATTCTACGAGAAGGGGGAAATGTGTATATGTATATGTATGCACGTATGAACGTTTATTATGTATACAAATGTATATGTGTGTATATAGGTATGCATGTATATGTACTGATATATGTATAAATACACGTACACTTGCTCATCCATATAAATATATAGTTTGCTTAGGAAAAAATAAAAGAAGAAGAAAAGACTTTTATATCCTAAAATAGAGGCTTTAAAATAAATCTTTGAAATGATGAGTTCTGGATCCTACCTGTAAACAGGGCAGGCTAACCCCCTAGACATCTCTGTAGTCTTGAATTAGTCTGCTTTGCTGTTAAATGTCAGGGGGACAGGTGATCCATTTCAGACAACTCGGTTGAAACTTCAGGTGTCCCACACAAACATCTGCCAACACCACCATCCCCTCAAATGTTCTACATTGAATCATATTGTCCCTAAACCTCAGAGAGGATGACAAAAAACAAACAAACTGTATCTTGAGGTAAGACACCTCTCCTGAGCTACAGTCGTTTAAGTAGGCAGTTTAAACTGTACGACTGTAGCTCAGGAGAGGTGTCTTACCTCAAGATACAGTTTGTTTGTTTTTTAACTCATTGGCACACAGGAAGTAGATGAAGCGATAGACAGGAGGAAATTGTCCAGGGAGGATGTATAGACTGGGAAGAGATAAGAACGGAGGACAAAATCTAGAAACATTAGCATTAAGGAATAGGTGATGGAAAAGAAGCCTTGAAGAAGACTGAAAGTGAACTTTTTAGAGGTGGAAAGCAATCAAAAGAAGCCAAGAAGAGAGAGTTTTGAGAGGGTATACTGGATAGAGGTCAAGTATATTTTTTTAATTCTTCTGAATAATTAATAAAAAGAGAAAGCATCTTAGTGAAAAATGCCAAGGGAAGTACTAATATTTTTGAGTATCCACTGCGTGAGCTAATCACTTTGCATATGTGTTAGAATATGAAAACATTTACTGAACTTGGATTTTATGGATAATAATTCAAAATTTAAGAAATTTTGAAAATGTGGAACTATAAGTACATTTTCTGAGGAATCATGGATCCTAATTTTATTGCTGCCAGAAACTTGCACAATGACCTGGAACAAATCACTTTAACTTTCTGAGATTTTGTTTTCTCAGCCATAAAATAAAAGAGAGGATTTGGAAATATCTCTAAGTTTCTACCCAACTCTACATGTACGCTGATTCTGGTAAGTAGCATTAGAGTACGTTGCATGCTACATATAGCAATATACTCTAGAGGCTGAGTCTATCAGCCAAAGATCCAATCCTGACTCCACTGCATTTAGTTACTTATTTGTTGAGGGACCTTTATGGAGATTATTTAACTTTTCTGTGCTTTAGTTTCTTCACGTGTAAAATGCAGATAATAATAATAATAGCTCCTACATTACAAGGCAACTGTAAGAATTGAATAGGTAAGTCAATGCTTATAAGGCCTTAGTACAGTCCCTGCAATCTAGTAAGTGTTCACGAATTGTCTTGTATTTGTTGTTGGTTATATTGTCATAATCATCACAGATAAGGTATTTTTGATATCTTTAAATCTGAATATCTTTAAATTCCTATTTCACAATCAAGACTCAGCAGGAAAGAACCAGTCCAGTAGAAGAGCTGTTTCAGACTGTACTTGATTGAGTAATTAAAATCACAGCTTTAAAAATGCTTAGTTATCAGACGAGTTGGCAAAAATTTTAAGCATCAACCTGTGTGCTGTGTTCTTTCTCCTCCTATCCTTGCTTATGTTAAGGAATTATATTAATCTAGATTTCAAGTAATAAGGGAAGGTGGTGGTATGGGACTGCACACCACACTGCACACTTTAATTAATCAGTGATAGTGTTGACACTTTAATTAATCAAGGCATCTACTCATGGTGATGTTTGTAGAGTTGGCCATTGTCAACCAGGACTAAAACCACTTAAGGCTATGGCAGGATCGCTCTTTGTTCAAACTAAGACTCCTCATCAAATATGTGCTCCAGTCACAGTTATAGACAATGCACTTAATGCACTGTGAAAAAATACTCCTAAAATAAGTGCATATTTCGAAAAAATATGTGTAGAATATGCGTAGAATGCCCAATGGTCAAATCATCCAAACTTATGGGAGAATTTACTGTGTTAGCAATTTAAGAAGGATCTGGCCAGATTTCTGCATCCCATGATTCCTTCCAGGCTGCCGATAAATGATGTCAACTGAGCTACAAATCTTCCTGAAGAGTAGGTAATTTGGACCATCATAGGGAATGTCAATGACCACATGACACACACCTGTTTTATTTGATTTATTAAAAGTTTTTTCTTATTTAACTGGAAATGGTGCTGCACAGCAGAATTTAGAGCTGTGGTTCTCAAACGTGGCTGTACACTAGAGTCACCTGGGGACATTTTAAAAACCCCAGCACCCAGTCCATACAATATAGCAATTAAATTAGAACTTCTGGGGCTGAGACTCAAGCTCAGTTTTCAAGCCTCCCCAGGCGATTCCAGTGTGTGGCCAAGCTTTACAGTCAGAGGCTTTGAACCTTGCCACTCATTCTTGCCAAAATCTGATTCATGAATTTTTATGTGTAAATATGTGTGTTTGTAAACTATTGCATAGTTTTAGCTGTAACATTTTTCCTTTCTAATTCAACTGAAGGAGACTTTATTTTTAAGTCTGAGATTATAGTTCTATGTCTCTAGCTAGATAGAGATAAGTTCACTCAAAGTGTGGTGTGTATTTTCAAGTTTGAAAAGGGCTGTCTTAGACCATTGGTTCTTACCAGTCATTGAGTCATTTGAGGAGCTAGTTAAACGTGCAAATCCCATGTCCCTTTACTTCTGATTTCTGATTTAGGCCTGAGATAGACCCTAGAAAAGTGCATTTTTTAAGCTAACATCCCAGGTGTGGAATTGGGATATTATAAAGTTGCAGAAGCCTGTGCTCCATCCCTATGTCTTCTGATCCAGACAATCAGGGTAAGGCTTAGGATATCCCTAAGTTCCTGTTTCATAATAAATCATCCCAAAACCTAATAGCTTAAAACAGCAACCATTTACTATTGCTCTGAAGTCTATGGGTGCTTCTTTCGGTCTCAGTTGGCTTCAATCATGCATCTCCAGTCATCTGGGTAAAGGCTCTGCTGAAGATGGATGGATTCCCTCGCCGGTTGGGGGTTGGCTGTTGGCTCTTTGTTGCCTGGTTTAGGACAGCCTTGGTTCTTCTCCATGTTTCTTTGACATCCCTCCTGCAGGGTAGCCCAGGCTTATTCATGGTAAAAGCAGCAGGACAATAGAGAGGGCAAAAGTCTACAAGATGCACCATCTCTTCTGCCACATTCTACTAGTCAAAGCAAGTAGGAGGCTGGCAAGATCCTTGGGGGGATGAGCATTTTCTTTCTGCTCCTGGACCGGGGAGTAAGCCCCTGCCACACATGCACACACCTCCTACGGTGCTGCTTCCTCTCAGCTGTCTCCTCCAAGGTCTCTTCCCTAATGGAGGAGAAGGTGAGCATGAAAGAAACTGCTAAAGGCCCATGAATATTTCAAAGGGAAAAGCCAAGGGACTCCATTAAACCTTGTACACTTTTCTGTAAATGGAGAAGGAGCTGAATAATGAAATGCTCAGAGGTACTAAGGTGATTTCAGAGCAAAACAGGCAGAGACTAAATAAAATGCTTCTCACAGTGACAAAATCTCCATTTCTTCTCTGGCCTTCCCCCCTCTAGCTTCTCTTGGCCAATTCTTTTCAGACATCCAACATCCTTGTGCCTCTCAGCACGAAAAGGCACACAGAAGCCAAATATCAAGTGGTTAAAGATAAACCTTTCTCTTCCTGATTTCTCACATTGACTGGCATCATCTTGAAAGGCATTTTATTTCCACATTAAGATGAAGAAATTCAGGATCAGGGACAGAGTGATACAGCACTGATTTTATTTATTTATTTATTTTTAAAAGATTTTTTTTGATGTGGACCATTTTTTAAAGTCTTTATTGAATTTGTGACAATATTGCTTCTGTTTTATGTTTTGATTTCTTGGCCGCAAGGCACGTGGGATCCCAGCTTCCCGATCAGGAGTCAAACCTGCACCCCCTGTACTGGAAGGCAAAGTCCCAACCACTGGACTGTCAGGGAAGTCCCAACACTCGCTTTAGAATAGTGTGATGAGACTTAAACATGGCAAATCACATGCATCTCAGAGCACAGATTAATCACTTATTAAATGTTCCTTCTTTTTATTATGTATTCCTCTTCCACATTTTTTCCTATATTCGTAGAAACTCTCTTCTTTACCCAACTTCTTTCCAAACCACAGCTGTGCACTGCCTCAGCCCCATCGGTCAAGTCTGCAGCCAGGCCTGGCATCTCCGACAAGCAGTCAATGGTCGGCCTGACAGACGCATATGTCGTAGCTGACCCAGTCCTCTTTCTAATGGCCCTGGGGAAACAGGGCTTTTAAGCCCACACATGCATGCAACAAGCTAGAAAGCCTTTATTAATGTCAGGACCAGTTAATTCAGTAGGCGTATAATAGGGGATACCTTCTGCTTTCTGGTCTGGTGGGAAAATATGCCTCTTTCCCTTTCTTTAGCCCCCTCCATACAATATAAAAATCAATTCTGAGTTGTCAGACCATCCATGTTTGTCATTATCAATTCAGAGCCCAAATGGGTGTCTCTTTTGAACTCTGGCATTACTGGAGTAGGAGAAATGGGAACTCTTTTCCCACTGACGAGCTCTGTGTAAACTCCTCAAGGGTAGAGATGGCCTAGGCACTGACCAAGATGTTTTGGAATCAGTTAATCTGTAAAGTATTCTTCAGATTAAAGAATTTTCTCTGGGCCACTGAAAAGTACTGCAGTTTCTACTTGCAAACTATCCTAGTCAGTTCAGGCTGCTATAACAAGATACCATAGACTGGATGGCTTATGAAAAATGACAATTTATCTCTCACAGTTCTGGAGGCTAAAAGTCCAAGATCAAGGTGCCAGCATGGTCGGTTTCTGGAGAAGACCCTCTTCCGGGTTGCAGACTGCTGACTTCTCCTTGTGTCCTCACATTGTGGAAGGAACTAGAGAGCTCTGTGGGGCCTTTTTTATAAGGGCACTAATCCCATTCTTGAGGGCTCCACCCTCATGGCCTAAGCACCTCTCAAAGGTCCCACTTCCTAATACCATCACATTGGGGACTAGGATTTAAGATACGAATTTTGGGGAGACACAAATTTTCAGTCCACATCACAGACATTATTGCATGACTACTGAATCATCAGCCTCAGCATTATATGCTGGGTGTGCAAAACACACTTGGTCCCTGCCCTTAGTAACCTAGAGTCTAATAGATAACTGAATTTAACATCTAATCAGCAACTCACTGGATAGACAATTAAATGGGTGATTTTAATTTTAATACAGTGGAGTGCTAGCAGAAAAGTTAAGTGCCATGGTAAGAGGAACCTTAAAGCAGATGGGGACAGTCAGGAAAGACCTCTCAGCAGTGGCGGCATCTGAACTGAGTCCTGAAATATGAGTAAGAATTAGCCAATTGTCTGATACAAGACATAATTTGTAGTTTCATCAGAGCAAATTCTTTCAGACAAAATGCTATATACCTGATCTCAAATTTCATCTTTTTATGAAGACTCCTGCTTTACTCTCCTATTGCAAATTAATCTTACCTGGTTTTGATCTTCTGTAGCTCATTCCCTTATACCTATAATTTAGAACTTAAACAAAGTCAAAGCTTTCATTGCTGCTTTACAACTATTTCAAGTCTTTTCACTCCCATTGAATTTGTAAGCTTCTCAAGAGTAGGAGTTCTATCAATGTGAATTATATATTTCTAATATTTCCTGGGTGGTTTTGTCAAAGGTCAACTATCTGGAAGGCAAAAACCATGGATTCTACTCCCAACTCTGAAAATTTTTGCATAACTTGCTGAAGTTCTCATGGATATTGATTGCCAGTTTTAGTTGCCCCATCTATAAGATGGGGATGATATCCCTCCCTTAGCCATTTCATGGGATTATGTAAGGTTAATGAGAGAACACCTCTAAAATTCTTCTTAAAGAGTAAAGTACTGTATATTGGGCTTATTGAATATGCCTCCTGCTAATTGCCTTTTATTGACTAGAATGCTAGACATTTTATCCATTACTGCCTCTATCAGTCAGGACAGGTGAGATTAAGCTGCAATAATGAACATCCCCCAAATCTTAGTGAACATCCCCCAAATCAACTAAGGTATATTCTTAACTATTTAACTTGTCCCTCCTAGATTGCGGCTGGGAGGTGGGAGCTCTGCTCTGTAGTCTCTCAGGGACACAAGCCATTGGCCATCTTGAGTACCACCAGTTGCAGAGATGGAAAGAAAGAATTTGAGAGTTTCACACGGACACATATTTGCTTATGTCAGGAAGCCACTACTACTTATAACTCAGTGCCTAGAGCTAGTCACATGACCCAGACACAGCCACAAGGAGAACAAGAAGTACAACCCTAGCATGTGGCCAGAAGACAGAGAGCCATGAAGAGTTGGCGAATAGCGGGAGTATTCTGGTGGTACAGGTATTAATGGTCCACTGCTTTTGAGTATCTCCCAGTGTAGTGAAGAAGATGGAAACATAAAGACGGCACAGTGATGGTGAGAAGAGGTGACTTCACAGAGCTAAAGGACACAGTGGACCAATTTATTCATTCAGAAAATATTTATTGGGTGCCTACACTGTGCCTGGAACCAGGGATCCCAAGAATCCAATTCCTGCCTTCAAGGAGCACATGATCTTGACAAGATAAAGAAAGAGACAAGAAGAGCATTAATTAAGTGCCACCTTTGTGCCAAGCTCTGGGATACCTTTTTGATTTGATCTTCACCACCATCCCACAGAATCGCTAGTGTCCCCATGTTACACGTAACCTAGTTATCTCTGAGTTCTCTATGTTATAGTGACAGAGCAGGATTGGAACTAGGTCTGTCTATTCCAAAGCAGTGCTCTTTTCACCATGCCATGCTGACTCACTGGTCAAAGAGAGAAAGTATATGAGCAGCAAATTACAGCATGGGAAATATAGCAGCATGACCAGTGCATGCACTGTGTACTCTGTGGGCCCTGGAGAGGCAACTAAATGTCTGGAGAGTGTCTGAAAGGTTTCTCCATGGAGGTGACATTTTAGCTGGGGCTTTTGAAAGATGAGTCAATATTTGCCATGCAAAAATCAATTCAGTCTAAGTAGTCATAAATGCGGCTTAAAGAGGCAAGCAGCCAAGTTGTTTATCTAATGTCAAATGTCCCTGCGATCACACAGTTCCATATGTCTTCCTTGCCACCAGCATCCTTCTAAATTCTCAGACTCACAACCAAACAGCCACCCTCAATTTCTCTCTCTTTTTCACCCTTTACATCCCGTCGGCAATCTATCACCAACTTCTGATAAATTCTTCCCTGTGTTATTTCTCAGGAGTCCACTACATGACCAAATCCCAAAGAGGGCAGTTTCCTGGAGGAGAGGAATGTTGCCCAGCGTAATCATGGACCCTCCAGTCTGCTTAAGTCACAGAAGTAGACCTTTCAGCAGAGCTGGAGTCGATATTGTGGGAGTAGGGTAAAACTGTTTCTCTCACCCCACTTCAGCACCTGCCACTTTAGCTCTGCTTGGTGCTGGCAAAGAAAGAAGAACGATTGTTTCTGAAGATGTAATGTGAAGCTGGAATAATGGTAAAGGGAACCCTACTTATAATAATTATGCTTCAGCATTTCCCTGCAGATATTTCCTTCTTTTAGCTCCTTACAGAAAAGTAAGAGAAGATTTCTGTCTTTCTAAAAAAATTTCCCCTTTCGTTTGCTAAATAAGCCAACTTAATATGAGAGAGATGAAAAAAGAATCAGCATAGAGTATTAATATAGATTTTGAGGACTCTGGATTTATGCTCTGCTCACTCTCTTAACTATTCAACCTGGTCATACCAATCAGAACATGTTCTTTTCTTTTTTCTAGTCGTCAGCTTTGTGAATTTTACCATCAGCAGAAAATCCAGCTATTCATTCTTTTACTTATGACGAAGTCTAATACAGAGACAAAGCAGTTAGAAATGATCTGGAAATTTTGTCAGTGATGCATGATTCAGCTTGCTCTTACTTTATATAACTTGAGATTGCTCTCAAGGTAAGGGCTTACCCATGTTAAGGAAGATTTAGCCGGCAGGATGCCAAAGCCAAGGAGGGAGGTGCCATTTTGCAAATGACATTATATTTACTCAAGTTTTCTAAGCAATTTCATGTTAATTGAATATAAAGTAGTTATAATAAACCTGGAAGATGGCTTCTAAACTGGGCTGAAGATGTTTGAAATTGAGATTTTGGGGAGTCTTGAGTAACAGGAGAAAGTGTCAGTTCTGAATCTACATAGGAAATGGAGTGAAAAGGTCCTCTCTAATATATTTGAAAAAGATTTAGGGAGGAACTGAGAGGCAGGAGGTCCCTGAGTGTAGGACAGTCACAACCTGGAAGGTAGACAATTTGAAGATGGGTACAAATTATGTTTTCTGATTCCTAAAATGTGGATTTTTCACATGTTAATATTTCTAAAATGAGATTCATCTTCAAGAAATGTATATACCTAATGTGATACTGTTCCTTTATTTATTTAGTTAGTTAGTCAGTTAGAAAAGAAGCTGTTATTTAGAATTATTTTAATGGCTATTTGTATGAAAGCTCTGTTAAAATCTTTTGGTAAGTGTTTCATTGGATCATTTACATATTATATACATTTTATATATCTTATATGTACTTTTACTATTGAGTTGTAAGAATTTTCTTTCAATATTTGTCTCAGTGTGTAGTTTGTCTATTCATTTCCTTTCTACTGTCTTTGAAAGATCAGGTGTTTCAAACCTTAATGAGATTCATTTTATCAAATTTTTTTCTTATAAATCATGATTTTTTTGTCTTATATAAGAAATCATTGCCTATCCCAAGATTTTCTCTTATATTTTATAGATGTTTTATAATTTTAGCTTTTACATTTAAGTCTATTACACCTAGAGTAACAGACTCTAAGTGTAATAGACAATGTTTGAGTTCAATTTGAGTATGAGTTCAATTTCATATATGATTTGATGTAAGGGTTGAGGTTTATTTTATTCCATACAGTTATTCATTGTTCTAGTGCCTTTTATGGAAATAACTATCCTTTTCCCCATTGAATTATCTTGACTCTTTATCAAAAATCAATTGAACAAGGCCTTCTCTGGTGGTGCAGTGGTTAAGACTTCGCTTTCCAATGCAGGGGAAGTGGGTTTGATCCCTGGTCGGGGAGCTAAGATCCCACATGCCTTGTGGCCAAAAAACCCAAAACGTAAAAGAGAAACAGGGCTTCCCTGGTGGCACAGTGGTTGAGAGTCCGCCTGCCGATGCAGGGGACCCGGGTTTGTGCCCTGGTCCGGGAAGATCCCACATGCCACGGAGCGGCTGGGCCAGTGAGCCATGGCCGCTGAGCCTGCGCGTCCGGAGCCTGTGCTCTGCAACGGGAGAGGCCAAAACAGTGGGAGGCCCGCTTACCGCAAAAAAAAAAAAAAAGAGAGAAACAATATTGTAACAAATTCAATAAGACTTAAAAAAAATGGTCCACATCAAAAAAAAATCTTAAAAAAAAATCAATTGAACATATTAACTGTGGGTCTACTCCCTAACTTGGTATTCTTTTCCTTTGACATATGGCAATACATATTGTCTTGATTCCTGTAGATTTATAGTAAATTTTACATTTATATTAAATTGTACAAGCTAATTCTTTCCCCAATTTATGTTGCCTATTTTAGGCCTTTTGCCTTTCCAAATAAATTTAAAAATCAGCTTGTCAATTTTTCCCAATAAAGCTTGCTGGGATTTTGATCACTAATCAGTGGAAGACAAATTACAAGCACAGTGACATACCTCTACACACCCACTAGAGTACTAAAATTATAATGACTGACATTATCAGGTACATTGGTGAGGGGCGATTTGGAATAAGTGGAACTATACCGCATTGCTGATTAGAATAAGAAATGGTATAACCACTTGGGAAAACAGTTTGTCAGCTTCCTAAAAAATTAAATATTCACTTACTGTATGATCCAGCAATTTCACTCTTAATTATTTACCCAAGAGAAATAAAAACATGTGTTAGCACAAAGACTTGTACGTAAATGTTAACAGCAATTTAATTCATAATAGCCTCAAACTAGAAACCATCCAAGTATACAACAACAGGTGAGTGCATAAATAGATCATATTGTATTTATACAATAGAATAATATTCAGCAATGCAAAGACATGAACTACTGGTACGTTAAACAAGCCTGATAAATCTCAAAAAGATGCTGCTTGAAAGAAGCCAGACACAAAAGCGTACATACCATATGATTCTTTTTATGTGAGAATCTGGAAGGGACAGTTCACATATATAGTGATAGAAAGAGGATCACTGTTTGCTGGGAGTTGGGGTAGGGTTGGAAATGGACTGGGAAAGGGCAAAAAAGAAAGCTTTGGAGGGGTAATGAAAATATCCTGTATCTTGACTGTAATGAGAGTTACACAGGTGTATGCATTTATCAAAGCCTATTGAATGGTATAGTTAAAATACATGCATCTAATTATATGTATATTATACACAAATAAAATAAATTTTACATTTAGTACAGTGAACCCATATTTCCTTCCTTCTTGAAACACTCCTCTTTTTCAAGAATTTTACACTTTCATGGCCTTTCTCCTGACTTTCTTGGTGTTGCCTCTTGGTTTGTTTTATTAGTTCCTCTCTATGAGCTTCCCAGGGCTTAGTCTTCTCTCTTCAGTTTGATTGAAATACTATCTACAGTATTCAACTTTTATAGCTCCAGCTCAGCTCTTTCTTCTATGTTAGAGTTCCATAAATTCATCTTCCTACTCCAATTAAATCATCTCCAATTAAATGTATCATATGCATCTCAAAATTAACATATCCAAGCTGAACTCATTTAATCTTTCAAATCTGTTTCTCCCCCACTCTTTGCTTCCCCAGTGAATAGCACCATTGTATACCTAGTTATTCATGACAAAAGTTTGAGAAACATCCTGTATACCTCTCTTTCTCTCGCACTTCAGATACAGTCTATCAGCAACACTTAACCATACCATATGTATTAGTTTGTGTTCTCCAGAGAAACTGAACCAACAGGATACGTACATAGAGGAAAAGAGGTTTTATTATAAGGATTGGCTCACATAATTATGGAGGCTGACAAGTCCAAAATCTGCAGGATGAACTGGCAGACTGGAGAAACAGAAGGGCTAATGTTCCAGTTTGAGTTCAGTCTGTCTACTGGAGAACTCTCTTTTACTTGGGGAAGGGTTAATCTTTTTATTTTATTCAGGTCTTCAACTGATTGGATGAGGTCCAACCACATATTTAAGGGTGATCTGCTTTACTCGAAGCCCTCCAATTTAAATATTAATCTCATCGAAAAACACCCTCATGGAAAACCTAGAATAATGTTTGATCAATTAGCTGGACACCATGGCCCAGCCAAAGAACACATAAAATTAACTATCACATCATATTTAACCTCTCCCCTCCTTCTCTACCATCATTTCCCCAGTCCTAGCCACCATCATCTTTCAGCCTCTCACTTCCATTCTTTTTTGCCTGCAATCCTCACTTTACACAACAATCAGAGTTTACTTTTTTTAAGATAAATCAAATCACACTGACTCCCTTGAGTTCCTAAGCAGCTTCCTGTTTTACTTAGGGTAAGGTGCAATCTCCTTATCAAGGCTACCATGACCCAGTGACCTGGCCTATTCTACCCTGGCAGTCTCACACTATCCCACTCTCCCTGCTAATCATCACCTCTAGCCAGACTGCTCTGCTTTTGTTTCCTAGAACACAGCCAGCTCTTGCCCACTTCAGGGCTTTGCGCATGCTGTTTCCACTGCCTCATCTTTGCCTCCTCACTTCTTCCCACAGCTTCCTTCCTCTCACTCTCATTTCCAGTGTTTCTGTTCATTCCCCATCATATCTCACCTAAAGAATAACTTTAGCCTCCTCACAAGATGCTTCACCTTTGCAACATCTTTGTACTCTGCAGTATTTTCAGTTTTCTTTTTTTTAAAAAAATCTTTATTGGAGTATAATTGCTTTAAATTGTGTGTTAGTTTCTGCTTTATAACAAAGTGAATCAGTTATACATATACATATGTTCCCATATCTCTTCCCTCTTGCGTCTCCCTCCCTCCCACCCTCCATATCCCACCCCTCCAGGCGGTCACAAACCACCTAGCTGATCTCCCTGTGCTATGTGGCTGCTTCCCACTAGCTATCTATTTTACATTTAGTAGTGTATATACGTCCATGCCACTCTCTCACTTTGTCCCAGGTTACCCTTAGTTTTCTTTTTAAACTGCAAATCTAGTCTCTAAAATATCTCTAATATAAAGTTCTTAACCTTTTTTGTTCCATAGATCCTTTGGCAGCTGACCAAGAATCAGCACTCATTATTCTCCTTCTCAGACTATTTATGCATACAATTGCAGCACAAATTATTGTGAAATAAGTTACTGAATTTTTTCAAAAATTTGTGATACAGTTATCAATGTGCTTCTTTGTTAATAACACGATGTAGCAGTAGATCTCATCACCAAAATTTTGAAGATGAGATTAGCATAAACATTTTAAGGTATCTGTAACAACTGTAATATGAAATAAAAATACCTAATTTCTTTTGATAACAGGGTCACAGGTATTGCTAGTACTGTAACCAAAAGTGGGGTCCGGCTTCTCACGGCTCAAAAGCCACTAAAGAGGCCAGGTTGGTGGAAAGGAAAGTTTGCTTTATTTTGGATGCCAGCAAATGGGGGCGGGGAGGGTGGATGCCTGCCCAAAGGCCGACTCCCCTCCCGTCAGTCAGCGGTCAAGAGCTTTTATAGACAGAGGGAGGGGGCTACATGCCGAAATAATGCAGTCAGCTCTGACAGTCATCTTGAAATTGGTCATCAGTGGTCTGACCTGCATCATCTTGATTGGTTTAGGTACAGTTAATCTTCAGTTCCGGGGCAGGTTTGTTTCCATTTCTTTGAGGCCAATTCTTGGAATTGTGGCAACTTATGTCATAGCTACAGCCTAGACATCATGTAGTTAACTTCTTCCACTTGGTGGGGGGTTTCAGTATCTATAAGACAGCTCACGGGATATGGCTCAGAATATTATCTATAGCCCTTAAGGAGGAACTAAAGGTCCTTGACTGTGCTTAATGACTAAACTACTATTATTTGGCCTCCTTTGACTGTTTTCCTTTGTTTCTGCATTTTCTCACTTGTCCAATTAAACTTATTCTTTGGCTAAATTTTTTCCACAGACAAAAGGCAGATTGAGGACATGGGGGTGGGGGGTGAGGACCATAGGGTCCTGCTCTGTTTCAGTACCACTATATTTCGTTAGCTACATTCATAATTGAAGGTGTTATGACTCAATGTTTCTTCCCCCGCCCCCGCCCCAAAATTCGTAGACTAAAGCCCTAACTCTCAACATTGCAGTACCAAATGTGAGGCTTTGGGGAGGTAAATAGATTTGGATGAGGTCATGAGGGTGGAGCCCCCATGATGGGATTCGTGCCCTTGTAGGATGAGAAAGACACCAGAGCTCTTTCTCTGTCATGTGACGATACAGCAAGAAGGTGGCAATCTGTAAGCCAGGAAGAAGGTCCACATCAAGAATCAAATCTGCTATCACCTTGATCTTGGATTTCCCAACCTCCAAATCTGTGAGAAATAAATGTCTGTTGTTTAAGCCATTCAGTCTATGTATTTTGTTTTAGCAGCCCAAGAAGACAAAGACAGAAGGAAACACTATAATAATTATTATTTTACATAATAATCAGTAAAAATAAAGATGTATTTTATTTTCCATCTAAGTTTACAAACCCTTTGACTCCTATCCCAGATGGATTCTAGTAGCTGAGTCCCTATATACCAACTATTTTTACAATAAAGTCAAAACTCCTTAGTTTTCTAAACAATTTACAAATAATTCCAGCACTTTTTTCCAACCTCATCTGTATACAAAATCACATATCCCCTTATAATCTAATCTCCAGACATACAGACCTCTTGCCATGTCCAATTCTATCAAGTTGTTTTGTGTCTTTAAGTCTAAGGGTGGTCTCTCTGTCTGGAATATCTCTCTCCAACTTCTTCACCCAACAGTCTTCTTCATCACTCAAGACTAAACATTTCTGACTTCTTCCTGTCCTCCAGGAAGCCTTCATTATTCTCTGCACAGTTTAGGTACACGTCTACCTGGTTCTCACAGAACTGTTTATTCCCCTACAGCAGCCCTCACAACCCTGCCCTGCCCTTGTTTCATGTCAGCATCCTTTAACTGTATGGAGCACGTCTTATTGCTTGTGTTATCTCCTGTGTTTAGGGCAGTGCAAGGGTTTAATACATTTCTGTGGAATCAATTGATGTCCTGAAACTGTAGCAGATTCTAGGCTCCTGTGGAGTAGTCAGAAAACAGAGACTGAGCATGTATAACTAGGAGAAGTGAGTCCATCTGAGTTGCCCTGGTAATGGCTTTAAAGTAGCAGGTAAGGATTTGAACTTAATAATATACAGCATGACACAATAGCACCAATTTATGCATCGCAAAGACTATTTGGAGAAAAGGCCAGCAAAGAGGGGAGGCAAAACATCATGACTTTGCCTGTTCGGGAATATGACAAAGCCCCTTTCCAGAGCAGGCCTGGGGTGCTGGATAATCATCCCTATTTTAAGTGATACCCTGGTTAAATGAGTTCTTCCTATATCCTGATTCCTTTAGAAAAAATCCAGGATAGATACTAGTGACAACTGGTTTTATTACAGCTGTTAAGGTGAGGCTCCAGTGTTTTAGTTTTTATTTTTGTTTTCAATTTTTTATTTCTTACCTCACTTTCTACACCTTATCAAATTATTATATACACATATATATACACACACACCATACACATATTAAATATGTATACATGCATATATACTCATATTTACATATATGTGTGTGTATCATGTATAAATACAAATATAAATAAATAAATATATATATATAGTATCTTTCTCATCTGGCAAAAAAATTATACGAATTTTTATGTTATTAAACACCTGCTCTATTGCAGCATAACAGTAACATGCCCAGAGTAAATATTTAAAAATATTTGTTCAACATAATTTGCTAATAGGAAAGGATCCATGTTCATTAAGATGTATGATTACTTTCATACAATATGCTGTTCTGTTGTAAAATAAAGTTTGATATTTAAAGGTGACACCTATGATTTCAAAATTAGATCACATCCAATATCCCACTCTTCTAAATATACAACATGCTTTATGACTTTCACTCCGAGTTTGGGGGTGGGGAAAGTGTCATTGGCATCCCTGAAACTCACTTCCAACCTTGGCTATCATGTTTTTCTCCTCAGTAGCCATAATGGTATCGTCTCTCAGCATTTTCAGTTTGTTAGTTATATCTTGAAAATATCAAATCAACACGTGAGGGAAGAATGAGGATATACTATATACTTTGGACAGCAAATCACCATGCTTATGCCACAGATATTGTGAAAATGTCCAGGGGCCAAGGAACCAGGACCAACTGGGTGGGAGGTTACTGGAGCTGGGGCAAGAAGGAGGGACTGATGTATCAGGAATCTTTTACATTGTACATGGCAGAAGCACCATTCAAACTAGCTCAAGCAAAAACGGGAATTAACACACATAACTGAAAAGTCCAAGAATAGTGCTTGCTTCAGGCATTGTTAGAACTAGGCGACCAAACAGTGTTACCAGGACTGTGTCTCTCTCCATTTTGGGGGTAGGCTCTTTCCATGTGGTGAGAAAACAGTCATCATCTGTGAAATGCATTCACTTGTCTAGAAATGCTACCAGGAAAAAAGTTTTTTTCCTGCTATCTCTGGCAGAAAAATTCCATGGGAGGACTGGCTTAATCCAATCACTGTGTCCAGGAGATGTAGGGTCTGATTGGCCAGGCTTGGTTCTTATATCTATCCTATGTTGAGGAGGAGAGGAAAAGATTCTGAGTCAGCTCCATTAAAACTAAACAGCATAGATTCAACATAAGAAAGAGGTAGTCTATTGCCAGAGGAATGGAAAGAATGTCAGGTGGGCAAGAACAACAGATGTCCACTGCTAAGTAATGTTATGAGACACTGCCCTATGGATAACTCTATTGTTTTAAAAGTGATAAGGTCAAAAAGCATGTGCCGAATTTAAATAAAACACTTAAAGTAAAATTTGTGATTACAGTTTTGAGAGAGAGTCATTCATTTCCATTTACTGAGATCCTACTAAATGCCAGGCAGTGTCTTAAGAGCTGGAAACAGAAACAAAAGAGAGAAAGTTCTTAATTTCATGAAGCTTATAGTCTAGCGATCTAGTGATGGAAGATAGGTGAATAAAGCAATTGAGTAAAGGATACAGTATTTTAATGGAGATAAGACATCTCTACTTGAAATACTTTCAGAGGAAAGGGTGATAGAAAATATTGAGCAAGTTGCTCTTGGGAGGCTCTGATGAGAAGGTGATGTTTCAGAAACGACTTGAAAGAAACACGTGGATTTCTAGGGAAGAGCATTCAAGCAGAAGGAATAGAAGGGGCAGAAGTGGCAATGGAGGACCAAGATGCAATGTCAGGAGTGGAGCAAGCAGGGACAATGAGGAGGCTGCAGTGGATGGAATCTCTCAGCCACCATTGAGTGACTGAATCAAGACTTGAGAGAGTCATGTAGCCATTGTTACCCCAAGTTCATCATTGGGTAGATACATGAGAGTGCTAGGTTCTCAGGCAAATGCTTCTCTCTCTTCTCGGACAAGGGGCCTGAGTTGCAACTTGGAACTCCCATGGGAAGTTTGCAAAACTGAAGGAAGGAGAAAAGAGTTACAGAGTGACAGCAAGAATCAAAGCCCTTGTATTCATTTATTCATTCGTCCATTCGTGCATTCTTGAAGCATTTATTTCGTATCTGCCTGCTATTTTCAGACACTTGGGTAACCAAAGTGTAAGACTAAGTAGGACAAAAATTCTACACCTAAGCAGTTTGCAGTCTGGCAGGAATCGTTTATGCAGACAGGGTGGGCTACATCAGGGATGGGAAGGCAGGATTCCTAGGTTCCAGGCTGGCAGGAACTTAGAAATTCGGCGAGGGCAGCACTGCAGACCACTTTTGGTGACCCCATTGCTAAGGCAGAGGCTGCCTTCCCTCCTGGGTGGAAGCAATACTTAGAGCCTTCCCTGTCTCTTGCTGCTGTAAGAGCTGAGACCCAGGTGCTGCTTTCCTCACCCTGCCACTGCCTATCCTCCCTTGCTTAATTAACACTCCTGGGCTTCTAGGCGCTACCCTATTCTACTTACTAAAGGAAGAAGGGGGAAGGACCATGAGGGTAGAAAAAAGAAAAAAGACAGACACAAAACTCTTCCTTTTCTTTCTACTCTGCATCATTTTTTCCCTAATATGGTGGGGAATTTTTTAAAAGTATAATTCTTCTCTCCAGGCTTAAAAAAAATTCCAAGGGAGGGAGATACCTTCTTTTTACTTCACTGCATAAAATGAAATGTCCATCATCTTCTTATCTAGAGTTTAAAAATAAATTTGTACCAATGGTGTACAATCAATGAGCCCTTCATGAACATGAGTTTTGAACTGACTGAGTCTTGCTTTATAACCGTGCTCTCCCCAGCATAGAGATAAACACAGCTGGGACGGGTGGTGAAAGCCCACCAGGCATCGCAAACTGGTGGTTTGGTTTGGCAGCCCTAGATTATTCTTGTTATTTTTAATTTATTTTCAGAATGTTAAGGTAGGTCATGAATTCTTTACATTTATTTATTTTCTCTTTGGCTGTGTTGGGTCTTTGTTGCTGCGTGCGGGCTTTCTCTAGTTGAGGAGAGCGGGGGCTACTCTTCATTGCGGTACGCAGGCTTCTCATTGCGGTGGCTTCTTGTTGTGGAGCATGGGTTCTAGGCGCAGGGGTTTCAGTAGTTGTGGCTCACGGGCTCTGGAGCGCAGGCTCAGTAGTTGTGGTGCACAGGCTTAGTTGCTCCGTGGCATGTGGGATCTTCCCAGACCAGGAATCGAACCCGTGTCCCCTGCTTTGGCAGGCGGATTCTCAACCACTGTGCCACGAGGGAAGCCCAGGTCATGAATTCTTCAGTTCGTCTCAGCCCTGACCAACTTGGAACCACTCCATAGTGTCTATATCTGTCGAAAGCAAGGAAACTTTTGGGAATATTAGACATTTAATTCTCAGGTCCTGATGGGCCAACCCACTCTCAAGCCTTATACTCCCTGGGTATCACCAAGACCTCACATAATCACAGCTACCCATCATTAGAAAATGTTTATCTAGAGAACACAATTCTAGCATTTCCTTTGGGAGCAGCAGGGCCAGGGTTAGGGTGAGGGTAGTGAGGTATATCAAAAAATGAGTGATCAAGATAAATAATATTTAATGCAATATTTTAAAAGTCAAAATTAATGTAAAAATATCTATGATAAACAGAATATTAAAATTTCAAATAAAAAATTTTGTTTGTTCTTTGTTTGTTTCATGACCCTATATCATTGCACAATGGCGCCATTCCTTCCCCATCAACCCTCAGCTCCCTGGCCAGGCAACACGGCCCATGTCCACCAGCAGGCGGGTTTGTGAGGGCTGACGATGGTGTACCAACTGATCGGGCAATGTGGAGCTTTCTATATAGTTATGTTTTTTATTGTAGAGATTTTATTAAACTTCCCATTTGGTTCAAAATACAGAATGATATTTTAATAAGTGTATACAGAGTTGCACACTTTTCCTTTTACCTCAGGCTTCACTAAGGCACTGGAAAGCAGACGTGGAAACCACAAGGTCCTCTCTTATTTAGCAGTCTGAATGAAAATGTCTGCAGTGTGGAAAGCAGTTTACAAAATAATATGTACAGCATGAGCCTATTTTAGCTTTAAATATGTATCTATATACACATAAGAATATAGCTTAATAGATAAGTGGGTAATATATGCGAAAGGAGGAAGGCAGAGAAGCACACAGACAGATGTATCTCTAAATGGTTAGATGCTCAGTTCTGGGTGGTAAACTGTAGATTATTTTTAACTTCTTTTTTTAATTTATATTTTCTACCTTTCTACAATGAAAGAGTATTATTTGGGTAATTAAACAATAAAATTATTTTAAGGTTCTAATGACACTCCCATGTGCTTTCATAGCCTGATTATATACAAGACAATGTTAATTGGCAACATTTTTCTTTGTATGGAGGCATCTCGCTTCATCAAAGATGTACTTAGTAAGGTACCATCTGTGACACTAAATATGCTGTATTTACCAACAAAGATGCATACCTGTAAAAAAACAAACCAGGTAACCAATCTGCAAGAAAATGTACATTTAAAATGTCCTTGCCACTTTAATAAAATTCTCCAAGAACATTTAATGACTCATCATTCTCACAGCTATAATCTTGCCTTCATTCCTTATGACTGTGAATTTCTTTCTAGGAAGGAAGCACAAAATTGCAGTTATATACAAGTAAATATGTAACTGAAAGAGGTGGTGAGTATGGATGCAGCCTTTTCCTACATGATAGGCAGGCATGAGTTTTAATCCCCTAGGGAAAAAAAGTGAGTTTTTTTGAAATAAAGAAAGCCCACAGTTTTTTGCGGTACGCGGGCCTCTCACTGTTGTGGCCTCTCTTGTTGCGGAGCACAGGCTCCGGACGCGCAGGCTCAGCGGCCATGGCTCACGGGCCCAGCCGCTCCGCGGTATAGTGGGATCCTCCTGGACCGGGGCGCGAACCTGCGTCCCCTGCATCGGCAGGCGGACTCTCAACCACTGTGCCACCAGGGAAGCCCCAAAAGCCCACAGTTTTAATGTTCATTAGCTAACATTTAGCTAGAAGGGTCACCAATCATTAAATTATTTTCATAGGCAGCTTAGCAGAAGCTGTTTCCATGACAACAGACAATGTATGGAAGGTAAAAAAAAAAGTGAATGGAGTTTGTGGTGATCTTAATAATGCTCTATGAAAATCATTCATTAATCTGATTTTCCTGTTGCTCAGGATTCCATGCCAACTGCAAAACCAGCTTTCCTGGGACTGGCTGATGTTGGAAATAATGCATTTTTGAGAGCTCCAGTGTGCCTTTCTCTAGGGGAGTTGAGATAGAGAGTTTGGTAATCCCCCCTCGGTCTCTCTTATGAGCTGAATATGGGAAGAGACTACTACTAAAAAAAAACAAAAAACAGAAAACCTTAGATCACCTCAAAGTAACTACGGAAAGTGTAGGTTTGGTCAGAACAGCAGGCACAAGTTTTATCCTCATTCTCTTTTGGAATCAACATCAGCAGGTTTGCTCATGAATTAAATGTTATATGAGAAAAAGAGGAATCAGGCTGCTTTCTAGATTTCTGAACTAAGCCACTGGGTGGATGATGGTGGAAAAGATTGAAGGATGAGCAAAGTATGTGTGGGGCAATGGGAATAAAAGGTTCTATTTTAGAAACCTCTTCATCTTCAAAGAGATCAAATGTATTACGTCATGCCAGAACATTTTAGACCTAAATAACATAGCTTGGTCCAAAGAGTTTACTTCATGCACGAATGGCCATGGTTTTGCTATAAACTGAACATTGGGCCTGGTGCCCAGAATATGATCTTATTACCACCTGAAAGAATCACTTGTCACTGTTGAGAGATTTTTAACTTGTCCTCAACTTAGTTTTTATTTTTTACAGTAATCCAGATGTAGATGTTTTAGAGTCATCAAATTCTAAACAGAATTTAGAATCTATTTGTTTTTGTATCTTGAATATTTCCCAGTATCACCTGACTTTGTGTGTGTTGTGTATATATTTGAGTCACATTGTCTTGTACCAGTGTGAGGGCTGCAATTTTCCTTGGCATGTCTTTTAGGATCATTACAAGCTTCTCTGATGTGTCTTCCTCCATTTTTATAATTCTATTAAGGAGACAAGTTTTAAAAATCAAATAAAAATAGATATTCATAAGTAAAAATGAAATTCCAACTCTGACACAACTAGTAAGACCACTGAACAGTGTATGTTAATATAGACTTAAAAGGTCATATGCTATTATTTTCTATGAATATGGATTCAGTGGAAGAAGTTTAGAATTATACTTTGAAGGAGTTGAATTGTGTCAGGTCACAGGAATGTTGCTTTGAAGTGTAGATTTGGGAAAGAAATGAAAGCATTTATCCTACCAAAAAACTTTGGGGTAAAACAACTCTTAAAGCAATATCCTGCCAATATGGCTCCAACCCATGGATAACATTTTTCAACACCTTTTCTCACATCTGATGAGACCATAATCCGAACAAGATTGAGTCCCAGATACTTGCAAAGTCTTCTGTGGAAATCATACCAACTCAGAATAAACTCAAAACTCTTTAATTGTTTTAATATGTTATTGATGCTTTCCTTTTGACCTTTTTATGCTTTTCCTTATAGACCTTTTTCCTTGTGATTTCTTCTTCCACTTAGTGTCAGTGATGAGGAAAAACCCCTTGATCCAGTAAGGACTCATCCTTCATATGACATCAGCTTTCTTCAAAGCATTAACTGGGCACCAGCTCCACACAAAGCTGAGGAGAGTTCCCGAGGTGTAGGTTGTATCTCCTAAGATAACTTATTTCCATGATCTTCATTATTTTGAAGGCTTTGACACAATTTTCTCTTCCTTGTTGGGAAATTCTATGTGCAGATGAATGCAGAAAGCTTAAGGGAGTCCATTGGCAATGCTTGTCTATGAGAATCAGGGTCAGGACAGAGTATGACATGTTAAGAATTTGAACCAGGATTGACTTAGGAAATTTAGAGGGAGAAAGAACACCATCAGATGCTTAAAGATTTAGGGACATTGTTTTGTTTCTCATGGGAACTGTTTACCTTTTAGTAGAGGGTATTAGAAAACAGAAACTGGAAGGAAATTTGAAAAGGATAGATGTGCTAAATATAGACCTTTTCTTTGTATACTATCACCATTGGCAGGAACAATGATTATGACTAATCAAGAGTCTGTCAGCTGCCTTGTGTGGGGATAAGTCTAAGAGAAGTTAATAAACTGAAAAAATTAAATGGACCATGTCAATACTTGGGTTAAAAATAAATTAGCTAAACAAAAGCCTGGCGGTTTCTAAGAGTTATGCATGTCTTACATTATTTAACTTAGCAAAACCTAGAATAACTTTCCATTGGATACTTCTCCTGAGTCATGAAAATATGCTGAAGTGATTTTAGTAGAAGCAAGTCTTAGTGCCTGATATGGGTTGAATTGTGCCCCTCCTCCCCCAATTCACATGTTGAAATCCTAACCCCAAATACCTTCAGATGAGACCTTATTTGGAGACAGGGATTTGACAGAGGTAATAAAGTTAAGGTGAGGTCATTAGGGTGGGCCCTAATCCAACATGGCAGAAAGGGGAAATCTGGCTATTGAGATACCCAGAGACGATGTGAAGAGATGTAGGAAGAAGATGGCCATTTACAAGCTGAGGAGAGAGGTCTGGAACAGATGCTTCCCTCACAATTCTGAGAAGGAGTCAACCCTGCCAGCACCTTGATTTTGGACTTCAAGCTTCCAGAACCGTTAGCAAATAAATGTCTGTTGTTGTTTAAACCACCCAGTCTGTGGCACTTTGTTACAGCAGCCCTACAAAATAAAATAGCACCCAAGAGCCCCATCAAGGACCTACGCCATTGGTTCTGACTGAAGCCTTATGGTTTCATCCATCTTTTCTTTGTCAGGGTGGTTGGCGTCAGACTGGGAGGCCAGAATAAAGATAAAATGTAAGAATCCCAGTGTGTCAAACCAACTCATGAGAAGATGGAACAGAAACACAGAGCCATTGGGAGTTTGATTACTCTCATGGTTTATTAATATTCAGATTGAAAAAGGAGCCTTAGAGCCGCAAGTTAACGCTAATTGGCACATTTGCTTTATTTCTTTATTTTCAAAACGAACTGGGTTTTGATTTTTTTCCTTTTTGTTCATTCCATCACATTGAAAAGGAGGAAAAGAAAAATGGTTTTGAATTCACTCGATATTTTGGACTCCTCAGATGAACGGAACATTGCACACACACTTGGAACAGAGAGAGATAGAGAGGAAAGTGGACTCCCACAGGGCCACACGCACCAGATCAAAAAACTTGGATACAGTGCAAGAATTTCCCAAAATGATTGGATCATCATTACCAAAAACTTGCCATAACAACACCAAGAAACAAAAAATGTTTAAGCCACACTGTTTGACTTGGGATCTTTCCTGCTTTTTTTTTTTTTTTTTTAAATGTTTGCCACACAGAGAGAAAGAGGGCTAGTGGGTGGGAGAGGACAGACTCACAGACGTGAGTAGGACAGGAAGGGAAACTTCAGAGAGGAGTTGAGAAGAGGGTAAGGAGCGACAGGGTTCAGGAGAGGGGAGAGTGGGGATGTGGAAAGCCATTTCTTAAAGTTCAGGCATGTTCTTGGTCCGCCTCGCGTTCTTCTCCTTTACCCTCATCCTGCCGGGCACTTTCCTTAGGTTTGGTTTCGTCTACAGCTTCTGAGGAAGAAAACAGATGGGGTTAGGGCAGGAGAAGCAGAGTTAGTATTTTGTCTCATCTGTTCAGATGATAGTGAATGCATTTCTTCTTTTCATACCACTTCATAAAAGATTTAAGATAAAAAGAGATTATTGCTATCTCAGTAATGTAATTTCTAGGTTCAGAAGAGTTTACCCCCAGGAAATTGTTCAGTGACACATAGGGAAGAGCTCAGGAACAAAGCTGTGATATCGTACGCGAGGAGTTCACTAAAGAGAAACTACTATGGTCTTTAATCTCTCGGCCTTACAGTTAAGGTGTCCACACATGGGCGGTTCACAATGATCTTGTATTTCTTTTGCATTAATGTCAGACTGATCATGACAGATACTTTATGTGGATCATTCAACATCCATTCCAACTCTCTCACCCCTTATTTCTAGTATTATAAAGGCTGGAAAGTGAAATGCTTGCATTTTCAGCTCCCCTTGGAGCTAGGGATGTCCATATCACACAGTGATGGCCAAATCGATAGAGACAGACTTCCCTGGGAAGGCTCCAGAGAAGGTGTTTGCTCTTTATTTTCTCCTATTCTTGATGACTGTGACATCAAACTACCTGGTAGTATAGCAGTCATCTTGTGACCATGAAGATAAAAACTATACACTAAGAATGGTGAAGCAGAAAGAGAGAAAAAAATCTACTTGTGACTGACCATACTACTCCTGGACACTTTTCCTCAGACTTTTTCTTATTAATGTGAGACAAATAACTAAATTATTTAAGCCACTGTAGTAGTTTTTAGTTTCTGGCAGTCAAAAACATTCCAAATGAGTACACTTATCCGTAGGGCAAGTGTGTTTTGCTTAATAAGAAAGACTTTGTTTCTTTTTAAAGGATCATTTTTGTCCTTAGGAAAGAGGTGATTTTCTAATTACTCTTCTGCCTGGTTTCCTGCTAGAACTCAGTCAACTGATTTCATACTACAGACAGCTTACTAGTATGCCAGCTAATGGAAAGAGAATTTGCCTTGACATCACATCTGTTATTAAACAAAACTCCTGTATCAGGGTCCCCAAGACTCCCCCCAGATTCAGTGATTTGCTAGGAGGACTCAGAAGACTCAGCATATAGTCCTACTCATGGCTACCATTTACTACAGTGAAAGGATATAAAACCAAAAAAAGCAAAGGGAAAAGTTGTATGGAGTGATATTTGGAGGAAACCAGGCACAAGATTCCATGAGTCCTCTCCTCATGGACTCATACAAGATGTGCTTAATTCCTCCAGCAATGAAATGTGACATGTGTGAGACGTCAGAGACTAGGGAAGCTCACCTGAGCTTACAAGTCCAGGGTTTTTATTGGAGACTGGTTGAGTAGGCACCCTCTACCTAGCATGTACCAAATCCAGACTCCCAGGAGGAAAACAGATGTCCAGCATAAACCACATTGTTGGCGCAAAGAGTTTAGGCGCAGTGAACACTCTTAGTTAGGAAGTGGTGAGAACCCTCTCAAAATTCAAGTTCCCAGATGCCAGCCAAGGGTCAATATTTCACACAAGTATTTCTAAGACTTGAGAGATGTTGAGACTAGAGAAATGGGGAACTTTTAGGAGACCATTAGAAGAGCTCATAAAAATGTATGTTTCTTTGAAATCAGTCAGCTATATATTTATATTCAGATAAAGCTGAACATTTATATCTAAACAAGACCACTGCCGCTAAATATAATTTTTGGGATTCCTTCTTTGGACACCTATCTATTAATATTCTTTTAAGTCTCTTCAGTAGCAGAAAATGCTTATCGTTTTGAAAACAGATGTGTTTTTTTAAGAATCAAATGAGGCTGGTCTGGTAAATAGTAACTATGATAGGTCATTTTATCTTACAATGACTTGTTTTTGACCAAAGTTTTTAAGTCTGATTTATTTTGTGGGATTTGCAACAGACTGTAAGTTACTTTCAAAATGTAGTTATCCTAGTGAGGCTATCTACTACAACTCATAAAGAATTTTTTAAGGCTAGATCCCTCCAAGGTGATTATTATTAACTCTTGAAGAACCAGCACACTGATCACATTTTCTAACAAAAATTTTTGGGTGAAACTAACTCAGTTCTGATCTTCATAATACTCTATGTACCAGCAGTGTTCCTCGTGTATTATAGAACTTTGGTGCGCTAATGGATCATTTAATTTTCTGTCAGAAGAAAGCTTCCATATTTGTTAGATCTTTTTATAGTAATTTTCAATTCTTTCAGATAATTTATTTAGTTCCCTAGCTATGCCCAAATTTTGGAGACTACAGGTATGCCCACAGTGGTTTATCATCTTTACCGGTTCCAAGAAACCACATATTTAGTGCCCTCTTCAAACTGCAAAAGAAACAGAATATTGATTTAAACTGTCTAGAAGAACATAGAAGGATTAGCTACAGGAGCAAGAGAAGACTTCAAACCTCTCTTACTAAAATAAAAACTTGGGAGCTATTATGTATGATTTGAAGGAGATTAGGAAACTCAAGAGAAAAGGTGAAATCAGGCTAGTTAAGGTGAGAACAGAGGTATATTTGTGAAATGAGGGAACACAGTTCAAAAGGAGAAAAAGAAGGAAAAAAGATCCAGATAATTTTAAATAGCCACAGTTTCTGTCCACTTCTGGAGTGGAATCAGGTTAAATCCTTCCAAATTCCCCCACTTTCTCTTGTCATTCTTTGCCTAGGCCCAGGAGAAACAGTGAAACTTGACATGCATCTGTTTATTGTGACAGGAAGTCATTGCTGTCTGTTCCTTATTAAGAGCTTCAATATCTACATATTCTTTCTCTCAAATGCTTCTTTCTCTCAAATGCTTTCAAGTGTTTGAAATATAATTATTTATTCATTTAGTTGTTCTATAAATTGGTATCGAACACCTGCAATGTGCCAGACATTCTTCTAGGTAGTGAGAAGAAAAGTGAGAAAACCAGGAAATACCCTCGCTCTTGTTTAAGCCTTTTGTAATAAACATTTAATAGGCAATGAAATCTATAATTATAGAATATTGGCAGTGAGAGGGACCTCTAAGATCACCCAGTGACTAAACCATAAGTCTTCAAGGGTAATGACAGTATCTACTTTTGTACAACTTTGAATCCCCCATGTCCAGCACAGAACCCCGTGCAGGGAAGGCCTTCAATAAATACTTGCTGAATGAAAGAATGAATGGACATCCTCATTTCATAGAAGAGGAAACTGAAGTTCAGATAAAGAGATTTTCCTCTAAATCATATGGTTTGCTCATGTCAAGCCAGGACTAAAATCTAGGTCTTCTACTTGTCCAGGTTTCCCCATTATATCAGGTAGTCAAATTTGACCAGAGAAGGTCAAGAAGGTCTTTACGGAAAGAACCATAAATTGTAACTTTCCTGACCCCTTGTATAAAGTGTTTAGCTATAGCTACCATATTTGAGTCTTTCCTGTATGTTTAGAACAGTGCTAAGTGCACTTGTGTCATCTGATTAATTCTCACAGCTACCTTTATCATCCCAGTTTTATAGGCGGGGAAGCTGATGCACAGCAAGGTAAAGGAACACACTCTCTGTGAATGGCAACAGTGAATTTCAACCTAGGGCAGAGCCATCTAGGGAGCATCTGTTTTACATTGCTCTCCCAGCTCATCCCTTTGCCCAAGAAGTGTGGATGGGCTCAGAGTAGGAGCTATAGCAGGGGGTCCACAGGTATGTAGGCCTGGAGACTATGAAGTCTAAAAATTGGTCTTTGTAAAAGCAGTTCAGAATGGAGGGAAGAATTCTGATTAGTCTTGAATAATATGAAATCTGGTCTTGGCCCTTTCCGGCACTAATTACATAATTTGTAAATGCTAGAGATGAGTTAATATGTATTCTTTTTAGTGTTTTATGCAAAACCTTTGATCATCATGGTGAGTTCAAAGATGGATGAATGGCTGAGGCCATCTGGTCACTCCAGTGATCATGATCCAATTAGCGTAAATAATCACATTCCCCATCTAGAGGCTCAACCTCTCTCTGAGACAGTTGTTGCTTAAGAAGAGGCTGTGGAAGCTAAAGACTGAAAGGGATTTTCAGTACCAAGTGACATAAAGCAAGTGAGGGAAGTAAATGGGCCCGGAGCTGGCGAATGAGGAAAGCCTGATGTGACAGCTGAAATCCAGCAAGTTAAAGAACAGAAAGTGTTCTCCTTATTTCAGTTTAGCTCTGAATAGTACTTTTACTCATATTAAACATGAAAACCTAACATTAATACTGTTATTTTGGTTAAGGTATTACAGGAAAAGAAAGATTACAAAGTGAATCACAGTTGACCCTTGAACAACAACTGGGTTGGGGGCGCCGACCCTCTGTGTAGTTGAAAATAATCCATGTATAATTTACAGTGGGCCCTCCATATACATGGTTCATCCATATCTGCAGTTCCTCTGTATCCAACATCCCACGTCCATAGATTCAACCAACACGGATCATGTAGTACCGTAGTATTTACTATGAAAATGAATCCACATATAAGTGGACCCGTGCAGTTCAAACCTGTGTTGTTCAAGGGTCGACTGTATATATCTCCTATCTATGTGTATATATCATGTGACTAGCGAGCATCCTCACTAAGAATCATTATTATTCTACCTAGGATGGGTTTCTTCCCGCAAATCAGTCTTCACCCCGGAAATCAACCCTGAAATCCAATTTTATTATGATCTAGACTATGCCCCCAAATAAATAAATAAAACAAAAACTGATGATGTGTTTTAGCAGTTTGGTCTAAAAGGGGGAAAAATTTGTCTCTTAATAAAATAAAATTGAGCAATTTTAATAAATATTATTTGTATTAAATAAATTCTCAAAAATTACAGTCAATTTGAAGAGATAATGTTAGAATCTGATAAAGAGCTATACCCTTCTCCAGCCGTGGCATGTTAGCCTGGACAAAAATATTACTTCTTCTGGGCCCAAAGACCTCTTAGAAATAACTATGTTCACTAGCAGCTGCCATGAATTTTATCATTTCTATGTTACTTTGAAAAGAGAAAGTTAACATCAGGACAGTAAAGCCATGTATTCTTCATGTTCTAGAGTTGAAGGTTGCTTCAAAAGGGAAGAAAGAAATGTGTTCACTAATTCATTTATTTATTCAGTAAAAGATCCTGGGCCTTTACTACATGCTACACACTGTGCCATGCATTTCTAATAGTTTTTTTTTTTTAATTTTATTTATTTATTTTTGGCTATGTTGAGTCTTCGTTTCTGTGCGAGGGCTTTCTCTAGTTGCGGCGAGCGGGGGCCACTCTTCACCGCAGTGCGCGGGCCTCTCACTGTCGCGGGCTCTCTTGTTGCCGAGCACAAGCTCCAGACGCGCAGGCTCAGTAGTTGCGGCTCACGGGCCTAGTTGCTCCGCGGCATGTGGGATCTTCCCAGACCAGGGCTCGAACCTGTGTCCCCTGCATTGGCAGGCAGACTCTCAACCACTGCGCCACCAGGGAATGTGCCATGCATTTCCAATGCAATGCAGTGCAGTGGTGACACAACAATGAAAACATCAAGCAAAAAGCTCTGCCTCCTTGGAATTCATATGCTAGTAATTATTGTTTGTGGGAGAAGGGGTGATAAAGGAAAAAGTAATATCTAGACAAGAAGAGCTCAGCCCAAAGGGGTATATTTTCTCCTAGGCCACTTCTCTTGGATTTGCAAAGTTGAGCATCTCTAATGAATCTCATAAATTTTGAAATATGGAAAACTCTAGTAGTTTTCTTATTCTTGACCCACAACTACCAGTCCTAAGAAAGATCAAGACCACATTAAGTCAGCAATAAAAATAAAAGTCATTTCTATACCCATTTGGAACCGGGTGGTGGTAGGGGACCCCGGTGGATGATTTCACAGTGGTCCTTGAAATATGTGCCTCTAACTGGCTCTCTGATTCTTGCTGAAATAGATTCTGGAAGCAGCTCTTGTCTTTATGCATTCCATTCATTTCCTCGAAAGGGTGAGAATAGCACGTCTGCACATTCTGTTGGTGAGCAAATACCAGGAGCATATGCAGCAGCGGCTGCTTGTGTGCTCAGCCAGGCAGCCCGGCTGCAGTGCTGCTGGAGAGATGGCGGTGTTCCCAGCTGCCATCGCCTACACTGAGCTCTAATGGCCCTGTTTACTGGCACCGGTCCAGGCCCCTCCACAGCCCTCCATTACTGAAATTAGGTTGAGTGGATTTCCCAGTAAAACATTACCTCTTGGGACCTGCCCAGCTCTCCCCAGCCTTGTCAACATTGATTAAATAGAAGCTGCTATCATCCTGGGGCCATGCCCACAATTACTCTACCAATCACCACTGGGCTGGGCTGTTTGCTTCCTTTCCCTTTTGATTTTCACTTTTCTTGAATATTAAGCATCATTACCTCAAAGGCTCAAAGAAGAGTAATAAAAAAAACATTCTGTAGCTACCTCACATACATCCTTTTGTTACTTACATGGTCTTCCTCTTGAGCTGTGTACCAGATAACAGTCTGGAGCCTGGATCATGGCTTTGGGCGGTCACATTTTGCTATTTTTTGTTTTTCATTTTTATCATGTTTTCCATTTCAAGTCCCTCTCAAAACACTGAGCCAGTATACAGCATTTTGTGTCAGCAGAGTGGTGCAAGTATCACCTATGCTCCCACTCAATGCTTTCTGAGACTTTGAAAGCAACTAATCCTATTGTTTACCACACTACTCACTTGAGGATTTCAAAGAGTAGCAGACAAAAACCTAACCAAGGAGAAAATTCAGAGGCGAAGTCCCAGTGATATCTGAAACATACATATACAAGTCTTCTTCTCTCAAAAGTTTCAGCCTAGGACCAAGCTGATTTCTATCTAGCCTTGCTACCAATTAGTCATCTGACCTCAGAGAAGTTACTTTTCCTTTGCCTCCATTTTCTAATCTATAAGAAGTATGGATAATAATGACTGCCTCACCTTATTGAAGGAAGGTATTTAAAAGCACTTTATAAAATTTAAAGTGCCCCATATAGTATGTTGAGATTTTAATCCAGCCTGTGGGATTTGGAAAAAACATCCATTAAGTTTAACAGTTTCATCCCAGGAGGAAAGAAAGCAATTTCCCACAGGAAAAAAAAAAAAAATCATCTTTCTCAGATAAACGACTAAGAGGACTTCTCCCCTAGAATGTTCCTATAAAGTCTCTACATAAGAATACAAGTGATTTATTAGTTAAATAGATCTACTCTGTTACAGAAATTGAGAACGAATCTAGGATTTCTAACCTTTGGAACAAAATTTAGTGTTTTATTCTGAAACACAGATGACCCAGAGACTTTAAAAAATTAAAAGTCAAAGACGGTACAAGTTGGCCTTGAAAACATCTTAAACATTCTCTCTACAAAATGTCTATCAAACCATCAAAAACGAGTGTCCTACCTTCTTCCTCCATTAGAAACACGCAGAAAGATCAAAAATTGCAATTTATGTGGCTTGCATAGTTGCCGTAAGTCATTTTTGGAACAAGATGGGATAAACATGTAAAGCTGAATGGAGTTAACATGATCTCTTATCATTATTCCAGTGAATAAGCCAACTTCTAAAGGCTGAAAATAAAAATAAAAATTTGGAGGGTATTTCCACTCTAGCATAAAAGTCAAGTACACTCACTCCTTCATCCCTCCCCTCAGCTACATTGTGCTGAGCTGGAAGTTGAATCTGTAGATCTGCCGAGACATTCCTTACGGTTAGGATGCGGGAGGAGTGGAAGAATGGGGAGTCAGTACAGACAATGACGGCTCCTGTGACACTGAGACATTTTGAGAAGGGCTGTGTCAGGGATAGAGAAGTGATGCTGTGATATAGTGTGTTGCTAGTAGTGACTATCTGAAGAAGTTCAGCCTAAAAATTGTCTTACCCTCTTCTGTAGATTATATATATATTAAAAAATTCAAAATCCCATCTGACCAGCATTCAACTCTGCATCTCCCCTTTCACCTCATAGTATCCCAGGTGAGGAGGATCTAGCTAGGAGAAAATCTTAGCTGCATCGCTCTAAGCCTTTACAAACTCAACTGTCTACGGTGCCAGGCAGCTAATGTGAATGTGAAAATCTAGCCATAGGTAAAATCCAGTGGCGGGGTCAACGGAGGCCTTGTAAGAGCAGGTATTGCCTAAAGGCATTTAAAATTTTTAAAACACTATCACTGGAAAAATAAAAGGGGAAGGAGTGTCTGACATAAGACTCTTAAATTATACCAGGAAGATACATTTCTGGACTCTGACTTCAAAATGGAAGCAGCTCCCTTTAATCAGAATAAAAGATAGTCACACTGTATTTGTCTTCAAGAACTCCAAATCAGGAGTCCTAACTAACAGTGCGAACTTTTCCATTTTGCTAAATTTAAATTACTCACATCTCAAGATTTCTTTTAGTGAATGAAGTAAAAAATAATAATGACTATGGCAGATTTTATAAATGACCTACTAAAGCAAAAAGAGATACCAAAAAATCCAATTCTCAATATTCTCTCTTCCCTCACTTGCTGTTCAAATATTCTCAACATCTCTATATCCCTACCTATACCTTCCAGTTGTCCTAGGCTCCTTTTACAGATGTTGTTGGTGACATCCTCAGATCCCTTTTACCAGGCTCATGTCCCCAGCTCCCAGCTGCTGGAGGGGTTGGCTGCCAGTGACCCACACCTGCTCCTTGGGCGGGGGATGTAAACTGAATCACCTCAACTTGAGGTGCCTGAGAGGTCATACCCCTTCTGCCCCCTGTGACTCCAGACACAGTCTGTCTGTGATGCAACTTGTGCTTCAGCACAAATTGTGGGATTAGGCTGAGACCGTGCTTTTCCTGAACCCATTTTGCTGTCTTCTTCCCTGGCTTCTCTTCTTTCTTCATTCCCTTATGGATTTCCACCAATAAAGTATTCGCACAAGAGTCCCTTCTCAGGCTCTGATTCTGGGGAATGGGACCAAAGTTATTCCTTTAACCAAAAATCAAGGACTGGAGATGGGAGGCAGGCCAGTCAATTTCCTTAGTCAATGTACATAGCAAGTCTTCAAGGTTTGAATCATTTGGGTTTGCAGCTTAGCCCTCATGACCCAGCTCAATTGTTGTTTCCATACCTCCAAACCTATCCTACATGGAATTAATCACTTCCTACTCTTTATTTGTATAGAAATTATATCCCTTGCATTATATCCTAGTTTGTGGTATCTTTTCTAGTCTTCTTGACTGTGAACTAATTTCTCAAACGAAAAGTCTGATACATCCGCCATAATTTGAACTCCACAGAGGCAGAGATTTTTAATTTTGTTCACTGATGCATCCCAAATGCTTAGGAAAGTGCTGGCAAATATATATAATTCCAAATATGCTTTGTGTCATGTAGATAAAACCTTAATTACCTCAAGCCTAAAAACTGTGGACCTGTATTGTTGTCATGACCAAATAGCAGAGGTGTGCCTGAATTTCAAAATATTGTATTATGAAAAGGAAACGATATTATTCTGATTTATAGGCATCAGGCATGGAAAGAATTATTCCATCATCTTCCTTTTTTTATACTAATTTTAATTTTATGTCTTCTAATTTTATAACAAATTATTCAGATATAAAAAAACCCAAATGTAAAAAATAGATATCTACTATAAGCATCACTATTTTTAGATAGCACAGGGTAGTGGTTAGGACAGCTGGTTCTGGAGCCAGCTATTTGCATTTAAATTCTATCTCTGACACCATGATTTGGAGTGAGTTATTTAACCTCTTATTGCCTCACTTTCCTTATCTGTAATTGGTATTAATATTGGTACCCACCTCATGGGGTTACTAAAACACTCAAATGTGTTAATTATTTAAAGTACTTAATAATGAATGGCATGTTTCAGTAAACTTTTCAGTAAATATTGGCGATTTTTATTAAGTGAGTGGGAGGGAACTAACATTGGTTTAATATTTACTATGTGCCAAGCCCAGTGCTAAGGGCTTTCACATACTGGTGTTCCATATATATCATCCGTGCTCTCCTAGTCCTTTGTCAGTAAAGTGGAAGTAATAATATCTACCTCATAGATTTGTGATGAGCAGTAAATGAGAGGAAAAAAAAAGACAACTTAACACGGTGTCACTCCCTTGCTCACCTATGTGCCTAATAAATGAGAATTATCTTCTCTCTCTCTCCACTAATTCATGCGTATCCACTCTTAGACTACAGCCAAAGAGAAACTTTCTTCAAGTATCCCGAGAGAGGGAGAGAGAAGTTTGTTCCTTATAAAGTTTCTGCTTGTAGAGTAAAAAATAAATAATAATTCTTTGAAAAAAAAGGCTTTGAAGTCAAAATCTAAAGTCCAAAAATGATCACCAGGGCAAAGCTGACTGTTGGCCAAACTTGAGAGGCATGATTCTATGATGCAAGAATCAAGGCTGCTAAATAGCAATGTCTCAAAAGGCAAGACCTTCTCTGCTATTGCCTCTACTTCAGAAGAGGACAATCTTCTCTATTTCACACTTAAATAGCAGTCAGTTGATTTCAAAGGAAACCACCTTATCCGTGGGCTTCGTTCCATTGGATTCCCTCCAGTTTGTAGCAAAAGTATTTACTATACCGACTCAGCAAGAATCGAGGAACCCCTTGCCCTCAGATGTGTCGTAAATCTTGTTCCAGTAGGCAAGGTACAGGGCGGATGGCAATTATCCAGGCTTAAGACAGTACATCCAATTTTAAGAAAAATGCCCTGATTCATTATAATTATTGAACCCAAGACTTGAAAGAAAGCTAGGACTTTTTGTCCCTTAACCTTAAGGAAAATTGATCATTTACAGTGAAAATTTTCAGCTTTATTATGAGAAAGAACTTTCCATTTCCGGAAAGGCTTGCAGTCCTCTGTGGACAAGGCATGTTTGGGGGGGAGAAATCCCTAGGGCTGTGTGGAAGACTGCTCTGAGTGGGTTATTCCTTCTGTCTATGCACCGTACTGTCTCGTTTCTGGGACTTCTCAGGCATGGAATTCCAGCAAACCTTGAAGAGTAAAGAGATTAAAGATGGAGTAGGAAGTGGCCACTTTCTTACAAGAATTACAGGCAAAGAAACGCCATACTTCTTTTGGAATCTTGATCAAACGTATTGAAGTTAGCATTTTTTTTCTCCACTAAAGTTTATTCATAATTCCTCTTCCTGCATTTCAGAGAAAGTTAATAATTTTCTAAAAATCAAACTTCATGTATTTGATGTTAATTGTGTAGGTCCATACTTAGGAGATGAGGAAATGTTGGACAGGCTAATTGTGTTTGTTGGTCATTTTTCATTGAATCTACTCTCTTAGCTATTCTTTCTTGAAGTTTTTCACATCTATCGAAACAAGCTGCTTAGGTATTATACCAGTCATTTCAAACAATTGTGTTTCCTTAGATATTTCTATTACGCTCACTGTTTTCAACGAGTCATCCTAGATCTTATCTAGTTATCAGTTACAAAAGTGCAGTAATTTGTGTTTGTCAGACCTTGAGAAAGTTAGTGAACTATTTTCTAGATTATACTGGTTTTAAAAATTCAATCAATGATTTGTAATGGTTTAACGTATATTGAGTTAATAGGCCGTATTACAAAAAATATTACAAATATTTTCAACATTTGTCTTTAAAATCAAAAGCAGATCTAGATTTGCCAAATCTCATGATCTGATATTTGATTACATGATTTGATTATCTGACTCCACAGTTAAAATATAGAAACCCAAACTAGAAACAATTCTAACTCTATAAGGGCCTCTCCAGTAGTGACTACAGCGGCCTAAAAAATTTTCCTACGTATGAATATCTATTGCTTGGATAACATTTACATTTTAAAAGAGAAGCACTATACTTATGACCCACATTCAGCTCATGCCTTGCCATGTCTCACCATGATGTGTCTGGGTAGTAACTGAGATTAGCTAAACAATTATTTATCTGTGTTGTTTAATTTTCCCTTATGGCTGTATCTACACAGCACAAAGAAAACTAAAGACTTGGCAGTTGTCTTGCTAATTTTATCATTGCAAATGGATAAACCACATAATTCAGGACAAAAATTCAAAATCTGTATATATTGTTACAGAGTGAGCTCCTAATTGTAAAATTACAGAATAATGAAAGCTGAAGGAGATCTTAGAGATTATCTGATCTCAGCCCCTCGCTCCCTCTGAGAAAAACTGAAGGTAGAGCATTTCTGTGACTTGCCCAAAGTCTCACAGCTAATGAGAATTCAGTGATCCTCCCATAACACCATAATGTCTCTCACAACCTTTGGGGATGATGAATTCCACTGCTTGATTTTTAGGGGCATCTCTCTCCCGTAATCCTAAATGCACTGTGTAAGTCTGTTCCTCCCTCCCTCCTTCCCCCTCACTCCCTCCATTCCTTCTCTCCTTTGTGGAATAAAAGGTAAACTCAATATAATTTTACTTTAAGAGCTACCAGAAGTGATTTTAGATACTCCGAAGGCTTGCAGAACCAGGGCTGAGGATGACTGTTGCATCAAACTTCAACACATTATGCACAGCTGGTGAGAGGTGATGTGAATATTCTATATAGAGAGGGGAAAAAATGGGGACCTCTAAAATTGGTGGCTTAGGCTGAATAGTAATCACTGATTATGGCAGGTTTCATAAACTCAATGACTAAAGAGTTGCTGGGTAATGAAAGTCCAGAAGTAGCTGAAATTACTACAAACGCTGTCACACCCAGAAATCTCTAAGAGATCAGTACTATGTCCTGATAAGAGCAAATAAAAGTGCATATCATTCCCCCATCTATCACCCCCTCCACCTCCCAATGAAAGCAGAGTGTTCAAAAGCCCACTGAGAAGGTTAACTCAATTTTGAAATTAATTAAAAAATATTATTGTAAAAAGAAAGCCCTATAAAAGTTGTTTGTTGTTATATGCTTGTGTGCAGGTAAATAGATGCAATCCCCATCTCTTGCTGGGACAATTCATTTTGCACTCATTGTGTATTTTGGCTTCCTAGGGCCTGTCAAATTATGGCACTGCCTTTGAATGAAAAATTGCTTTAAGAATCAATAGTACTCACTGGAACACAACCAGAACTATATCAAAAAAGTGATATTCATATTTGTATTGATTTCTCTTTTTTTAGTGAAGATCTCAGAGCTCTTATATTTAGTGGCAAAGAATGTAATAGTCTTGGCTATTTAGAGACATTGGGACAATTAGCAGTTAAAGAATAAAGATTCATGGTGAGTCTATAGCTTACCTTAGATAGAACCATAGAACCATATGTGTCCTGCCCATCCTATAGCACTGCCATTGGAAAAATCATCCTGCTGAAGGCTTTCTATCTTCTCCATCCAGTGCTTTTTCTCCAATAAAACTATTTTCTAAGACATACCTTATGTCTAGAATCTACCTCCTACTCTCTTCTTTCTTTTAAAACCCTATTTATTTGAAAGTAATCAGACTGCATACAGAGACCTTAGAATAGAAAGGGGCTCTGGAGACCCCCCAGCAACAACTCACCTAATACAGGAATCTCCCAGAATCCTCCTAGCAGACAGGCAGGCTCTGCTTCAACAGGCCACTCCAGCTCTAACTGTAAATTCTTCCTGATAGTCACCTAACACCTACCTCTCCTAAGTTTTTATGGAGTTCTTTCCTCTAGAATAACACAGAACAAAATATGTCCTCAATATGTTTTCTTTTGTACAAGACAGTCCAAAAATGCAAAGATAACAGCCTCTTTCTTCAAGAAATTTACCAACCTGTTCTTTTCCTCTTCAACCAACAAACTTCATGAAAAAATAAATTCAAATTACGCCTTTTCTTCATCTCACCTCTCTTAGTTCTCTAGGAGCTGACTTCAACTCTATCATTTTTCTAACAGTGCTCTCCTCAAATTCACCCCCTCCCTCAAAATTATATCCACATCATAAGGCCTTTTCTCATTTACCATTGCTCTTGATCTTTTTCTGACTGCTCCTTTTGACAGTGTTGACTTTTACTTGAGCTCTATGCTCCAGAAAATAGGGGCAGTTAAGAAATTCTCCCAACCTTTTGTTTTCTGAAGTCTCCCCATCCTTTTATGCTCTAGGAAATGGCTTACTGTAAAATACTCTTCTCCATATGATCTGCTGTCCACTCTCTCTCATGACTCCAGAAGACTCATGGGTGACTCCCTTGTTTACCTGTAACAAGGCCAAACACAGATCTTTCCTCCTTTGCCTTGAACTTTCTATTCTTTGTTTCATGAATGAGGATAGAATTGTTTGTCTCTTTGAAGCAAGGTAGACCAGTGATAAATAAATCTTGTTCAGCTAACTGACTAGACTTCCCCTGATTGCAAAATAACCTCATTTGTAAATCACCCCACCTGTAATTTGTCTACTCCTCCTATAAAAGTCTAAGGAAAAGCCACCCTGCCAAGACACTGTGATCTTGGGAGCTGGGGTCCCTATTGCAATAGTTTGAACAAAACCAACTCCTTAATTGTTGGTGTATTTTTGTTTTTGACATCTTCTTAAAATATTCCTTTTTTCTTAACTTTAATGAAGACCATGTTCTGGATCTGTGTTTGCTGTTCCCTCACTTTTCTTTGCCATTCTGGGTCTAGTGTTTGTTCCTTATCCCCTAACAAGACACAATCCAAGATTCAATTCTACATTCTCTTTGCAGGCTCTGCATCAATAACTCATTCTCTCTAATGACTTTGACCCAGACCCCATAACCAGGTAACCACCACATTTATATTATCATTGTCATATCGTTAATCCCTATACATCACTGTAAGCATATTACTTTCTTTAACACAAGCTTTAATGACTCCTGGCCTCATATACATCAAATTCCAATTTCTACTGCCAAATACTTCTCTACATCCTTGACTCTACTCCTGGCTCCAATTCTATATCTCAGTCTATACTGGACATCACACAACCACTATCGCTACAAATATAATGAGATTGGCCTTATCATTCTTTCAGAGATCCAAATTTAAAATCCTCCCTCTCTATGTGCATCTATCTGTGGCTATTGATTCTCCTTTCTCAGCAACACATATTTCCAATTGAGGCCATGAAATGGAAAAAACAATTAAATATAAGTACTGTACTGATATACTTGATGAAAAATGTGCCAAACTCACAGGGAAAAGAGACTAGCAATACTACTACAGCTTGGGCATGGAGCCAGTAGTAGTCAGAGGAAGGAAGGACAGGTGGGTAATAATAACACAGTATCTGAAGTATATATGGTTAAAGGCAATAGTCAAATAGAAGGTCAACAGCAAGGATAGTCAACAGGCGTTGGAAGCTGATAGAACACAGCAGCTAGAAAGAGGCCAGTATAGATAGACCATGGACATGCGGGTAAGTCTCTCAGCCAGCAATAGGGTCCCCTAATCATGGGAACAAGAACAAGATTCCCATCTCTAGGAGACAGGATGAGAATAAGGCAGGGTCTTAGTCTCAAGAAATCAGAGTACAGATGAAATGAATGAGACAGGGACCTAGGTAGAGCAAAACCAAGATGAAGTTTAGTTAGTAGAACTGTTCCCAAGTGAGAGACCAATTATTGGTGTTTGGGCACAAGTTGACTTGAGGCTGAGCCAATTGTGTGTAGGGCTCTTTAATTCTTCCTAGTCTAGGAATGAGAATGACATTGATTCCAGAACCAGACATAGAACTCAACTTGGAAAACAGATGGCAAGTGACCTCATTGGTGTGGCCTAAAGGGACACAGGACAGTACGCCAGGCTAGCACTTCAGGGGGTGGTGGCAACACTAACGTCTGAGCCAATAGAGCCGCCTCTTAGCACATCTTTCTGCCTCCAAGGTGGCCCTCTTGCATGCTCCTCCACTGTCACTGATAGGGGTAACTATAATAGTTATTTAAAGCCTACAGATGATAATGCGAAAAGAAAGAGGATATAGCTGCTGTCCCAACAAACTATTGTACATCACTGAGTCTAAAAGAGGGGACATGACTTTCCTTGCGATTTAAATGAAGTGTACTAAAGAAAATTTTTTGGTCGAAGTCTCACTATAATTTGCTTGGACATGTTTTATGTCTGCTGTCTGACTCTCATGTCTTTGCCATCACTGCTAAGTTCATAGAATTCCCAAAGGCTTTTAAACTCATCCAGGGACCTGGGCCTTCTTGTCCAATGTTGAGACCAAACACAAGAAAATACTAGGGATAGGAAAAATAAAATAGCATTTAATTTTGTTTTCTAGGTTAGATTTTTATGAGATCTTAGAAGGAGAATTGGTGAACTCAGGGAGAGTTAGTAATAAATTTGGGGATAAAGTATTGAAAATATTCCGAAAATGTGGGAGAAAATGACTTTTTTACTGAAGCTAACTTGAGTATAAATTATAATGTAGAAAGAAATTTTATGTGGCAGAGTCTCGCAAAAGACTACTAGAAACATACCCATAGTTGAACACAGCTTGGTCTATTGACACGTCACAGCTAGCGAGAGCACACAACATGGAACCATGAGGCATGGCAGTAAGAGGGGGGTTAGAAAGGACTTATCTGGGCTTGTGCTACAGGATTTGGAGGTAGATTCAAGGAAGCAGAGCTTTGCTCTTTATTGGATGCTATCACAAAATAGGTGTCATTTTATGATTGGGCATTTTTTTTTTGGCATCACTTTTTAAAAATTATTTTTAAATTTATTTATTTTTGGTTGTGTTGGGTCTTCGTTGTTGTGTTCAGGCTTTCTCTAGTTGTGGAGAGTGGGGGCCACTCTTCATTGCGGTGCACGGCCTTCTCACTGCGGTAGCTTCTCTTGTTGCGGAGCACAGGCTCTAGGCACGTGGGCTTCAGTAGTTGTGGCACGCAGGCTCAGTAGTTGTGGCCCACAGGCTTAGTTGCTCCATGGCATGTGGGATCTTCCCAGACCAGGGATCGAGCCTGTGTCCCCTGCATTGGTAGGTGGATTCTTAACCACTGCACTACCAGGGAAGTCCCTATGATTGGTCATCTTAATAAATATTATCTAGAAGGAAGGAAGAATGAGGTAAGCATTATCATTCATACAGCCAGGCTAGGGAAATATTTGGCCATTTTATGGTTTAGACAATGTCCATACTTAGTCCGTGTTCAGACATGATTACAGGGGTCTTGCTTTGTCTGGAACCATCACACAAAGTCCGATGTTGTGTCCTCTGAAACTCTGTATGTTAATAGGAGAAGACTAAAGCCCACCTGTAGCTGCCAGGCCAGATCCTGGCTGTTAGGAGCTGCTTTTCTCTTTCTTGGGAGAAACGGGAGAGATTAAACGTAACTTTTCCAGATTTGAGGTGTCAGTGTTCAGGTCTTTCCTTGTAATTGCCTGTATCTCCCTCCAGAGTTCTCCCTCTTGTCATACTTAACGAATGTGTGATCCCCCTGAGCATAGAAAGAGAAATTACATTGATTGCCCAGAGACAGTGAAAAGATTCTACCTCAGTCCAGTGTCACCAGCCGAAGCCCTATCCTGAAAGGTTTTACTGGCTCTTAAAGATGCTGATGGCTCCCAATGGACTAGTGGCACTGTTCCCTAATTTAACATATTTTAATTAAATAAAATCTTTCCTGAGGAAGAAAGAGCGAGCCACATCGGGTCTGTCATTTCAGTTGTTTTCTCACTTCCCCGATATGACGAGACAGCAAGCTCGAGTTTTTCACCCTCTCTCTCTTCCCCTCCTTCCTTTAATGGCCTGTCAAAAGGAAATTCCATCCTGTGTTGGCATTACTGCCTGCTGTAAATAAAGAGGAAATGGGAGGAAAGAGGAGGTGGGAGGGGAAGGGTGTGTGTGATAGAAGCTAGATCCACAGATCAATTGCAAGGCATCTCTCAGAGTGTCTAGACACCAGCTGCTTGGTAACCATGGAAACCCACAACTTTGACTGATGGGCTGAGGAGTAACGACTCTCAGGAGATCCTGTTGGGAGCTTGGTGGCAGCGGGGAGAGGAAGGAAGGTTGGGATAATGGCGAGAGAGTGTGAGTAATAGGGGAGAGAGCAAGAGGAAACACAACTCTCTGTGAAATGGGGGCATTACCCCGCTTACCATTTTTCTCATGCACATTCCGCAAGTGGTGACAAGATACAAATGTGCCATCCCCAGCAGGTGTCAGGACACAGGTTGCTAAAGGTGAAGAGCTGAGTTGCAATGATTACATTCCCATCAACTTCCTCAGTAAACCAAAGCTTTTGACAGTAAACAGACATGATCAACAATTGCCTGAGGCAGCCTTGGGAGTGGGAAATTCCGGTCCCCAAGAACGGTTGTCACTTTTACAAGCACTTAAAGAATACTCACAGCTCTGTACATGAAGTGTCCACCCTTCCTGCTGCTCCCATTTTCCTTCGTCCTAGGAAAGGGTTAGGATGTTGTTTAAATAAAGGAGGTTGGTGGTGGGATTGTTGAGGGAATGAGTAAGAAATGAAGAGATACCAGTTTAGGGCCAAATCATCTGTCATATAAATGTATTTTGTTCTCTTCTTCATAGACAGATGCCTATCATCAGAGGTTTCCAATCCATAGATTTTGAAGTGTTACAGTTGCTTGCTGTAACCCTGGTCCCTTCCCACTACACATCCTTTTTGGATGGAGATTTTCAGGTAGCACTGTCACCCCTCCCCTCCACCCCTCTCAACACCTAATTTTGTACCCCTCCCCACCCCCCACCCACTCTCTCCACTCCACTTCCTTGACCAAGTACCACCACATACAACGCCCCCCCAGACCCTTTCGTGATGCAGAGCAGCCCTTTCTCACCAAAGTTTGTCTACAGCTATACAGACTACATTTATTGTCTGTCTCACAGTGTTTTGCCTTTACTCAGGCAATCTTACCCAGCACAGTTAGAGTCTAACAGAAGACCTGCTAACTTTATTGGTGCTATCTGGGTCACAAAACTGTTTCCTAAATTGTGCAAAGCTAATAGACGGTGTGAGAATTAACCGTTGGACTCTGACTGATCAAAACCAAGAGATGTGTGTGTGTGTGTATATATATATATATACACGGTCTGTACATTTTTATGCAGCGTTTCCTCTGAAGAAATGCTCCTGTATGAAAAAATGTTCCAACCGTATTTAGCTATAAGCAACATGTAGGCAAATTCAACATACTCAGAAAGGGCTACTAATAAGTAAATACTGAGTTAACTATCATTTGTAATAAGTAGAACATTTTAATCCACCAGAGACTCCTTATTAGACATTAGAGCTTTCATGACTTTGATTTGATGACTTAACCTGAGAGAAAGGCAGCTCCCTCTTAAGCAAAAATGTGTTTATGTCATCTATTTTCAGTCAGGGCAGAACTCCCAGTGGTCTGGAATTGCTAAAATGGTCCTCTTTTAGAGATGGATACTTTGCGTGGGGAGACGAAACCACTTTCTTCCCTGTGATTGTGTTCCATGTAGGGAGTGACTATAACGCAGTGTCTAGGACACAGATCTGGTCCTCTGGTGCCACTGACAGCCGGGTTATAGTCGCTGCCCAGCTGCCAACATCTTCCAATCCCTAGGAGGGATGGTATTACATGTAAGAATTATAGGAGTCTCCAAGGAACTTGCAAGGGAAGAGGAAGATGGAGGAATGTCTGTCCAGGAGGCAGAGGAGAAGTTCCTTCAGTGGTGATAAGGAGTAAACCAACTGAGTGTGAGAGGGACTTTGGGTCACCTTTGCCACGTATGCATTGACCATCAGCACTGACTCAGCTACTCTGTTTGACTAAGGAGGCACCTTCATCTTCACACTTCTACTGAGCATTCTGTTCCTATTCTAGTTGCTGGGGTATAGCAGTGTACAAAATAATAATAAAGCAGACAATACCCTGTTCGTGGAGCTTATATTATTCCATAGATTAACAGGTAAAATATATAGCATGTCAGGTGGTGATAAGAGCTATGAAAAACATAGTGTGGGGAAGGACAATAGTGACGGAATGAGGATGGTGTGACAATCTCCGTCAGAGGGAAAGTCTCGTTGAGACGGTGACATGTGAACAGAAGCTGAAGAAGGTTAGAGAGTGGAATCTATGAGGATCTAAAAGGCGGGGGGGTGGGGTGGTTCTAGACAGAGGGACCGGTAGTTCAAACGCCCTGGATGTGAGCACATGTGGTTTGCCGGGGCTGTAGCACAGGCATTATGTTGCTGGAAGGGAGCAAGAGAGGGGCATGGAGAAAGTGGACTTCAAGTGGTGACCTCCACGGGACGCTAATCATGGAGGGCTCTGAGGCCATGTTAAGACCTTGGCTTTAATTGAAATGAGATGGATGCAAGAGAAAGTGAAATTGTGCTCAGATTCTAGATATATTTTGAACGTGGAGCCAACAAGATTTGCTGATAGATTTAATATTGGAAAAGACAAAAGAGTTGGGGATAATTCCAAGATATGTGGCCTGAGGTTCAGGAAAAGGTGAGCTTGCCATTTCCTGAGGTGGGGAGACTCAAGAAGGAGCAGGTTCAGGGAGAAAAGATAGGAGTTTGGTTTTCAAAATGTTTAGCTTGTGGTGTCTATTTGATACACAAGTTGAGTAAGCGGTGGTCTGGAGTGGGGAGAGAGGTCTGGGCTACTGAGGGATCATTGGGATTTATCAGGTTGTAGGCAATGCTTGAAGCCATGAACCGGGAGCAATCACCAAAAGAGTAAATGTAGATGGAGAAGAGGAGGTCCAAGGCTGAGCTGTGAGAGACTCCAACAACTAGAAACCAGGAGATGAAGAAGCAAGGACAAGAGAAACTGAAAAGGAATAGCCAATGTGTTAGCAGAAAAACTCAGGAATAGGTAATATGCTGGAAGAAGAGTAACTAAAGTACTTCAAAGAGTAGAAAGCGATCAACTATGAAATGCTATTGGTAGGCCAAAGAAGACGAGCCATTGGATGGACCACTGGATTTTAGCAATGAGGAAGTCATCTGTGCCTCTGGCAAAAGTTTCATTGGAGGACGAGAGGGTAGGTGTGATTGTCATGGATTCAAGGTTGGGAAGAAGCAAATTTGAGCCACTGAATGTAGACAGCTCTGATTAATACAGAGTCAGGAGCTTGACAGCCTGAGTTTGAATTGAGAACCCACCACTTCCCAAATGTGATACTCTGAGCATGTTATATAACCCCTCTGTACCTTGATTTCTTAATCTACTGAATGGGGATAGTACCTACCTCATAGGATTGCTGTAAAGTATGATACATATAAGATGCTTAGTCGATGTGTTCAGTAAGTATTAACTTGAACAGCCCTTATCATCACTTCTCTTAATCCTTAATAAGATATGGTCCTTGTGAACAAGTTCTATTCCTGGTTCTGGAGACTAAAAGCATAAAAAAAATTGTTTGAGCAACTATAATGAAAATTCTGCCAACCTTGATCCACTCTCACAGTGCTCTATGGCAGATTTGGATTGAACCACCTCAAGGGAGTGTCATATTTCATTTTCCACACAGCGTAAGGTTCTGGTTTAATAAAAACTTAGTCTAGGGATCCACAGTGTTTAATGAGTTTGAGGTTTTCCAAGCACTAATATTCTTTAACTCTGAAAGACCCCAAAAGATTTTTTTCTGATCACATGGAGCTTCAGTGGTGGTTCACATAAAGTACTTTGAAATATATAAAGTTCAAAGTGCTAAGGCATTGATATCTCTATGTCACAAAAACAGTTCATCTGTCATGCTGTCAAACAGACATCTTTATCAACTAACACTTCTGCATCACAATAAAAATTGACATTCGTATAATGGTCCTGAAGCATTTTATGACTATGCTTACAATACTTCTAATGTTGTATACATTTTATTACATCCCAAACCTTTCCCAATTGGAAATCCAATAAACACATGATGGCAAATATTAATCAAAACATTTGATTAGCCAGAATGTCCCATTCCCCAATCACACTGGAGAACACAGAATTTACTGTAAATGTGCTGCTCCTTTTCTGTCTTGAGGACACCAAATTAAATAAAAGGGGAGAATAAAAATAATTACATGCAGGGAGCAGAAATGAGACCCTGATGTATTCACACTCACTAGCCATGTGACCTAAGTCGTTTAAGTTCTCTGACTTCTGTAAAAGGGACAATGATACCGCTCATCATAGGGTCATTATGAGGCTTAAGCAAGAAACTCCATGTAGAGCATTTAGCAGAGAGCCTGGCACAAGACAAGTAAGTGTTATTTATATTGTTAGCATCCTCAGTATTACTGTTGCTATTGCAGTTACTCTATAGTGAAGACTTAATAAGCGAACACCAAACCAAAGGCTGAGTAATTCAAAGCTATCTAATATGCATTAGGTTGGCTTCACATGTTAATTAAGGCTTGAGTTAATATTAGTAATATAGAGTCACCACTGTCTTTGTGAGGGAGCCTCAATTAATTATAGGAGCTCAATAAGCATACGGGGCATGTGATATGTTCATATGGATTTATTCCAGAGGGATGGCTTTTGGGGTGGGGCTGGAGAAAACAATCTCCACTTCGATTTCTGCAACAGCGGCCGTTGCCACTCAAGGCTTCAAGAGCCACTCACACAGCCTGCTGTATGGCTGCAGCCCCCTAAGTGACAGGGGGACAAATAGCTGCTGTCTCATCATACATCTCCCCTTCCCGTCTCCTCCACCCTCCCGCCAGCCCGCCAGGCACGTGGCAGCAATAAGCTGCCTGCCTCACTGGGATCCTCAGCTCCATTAATAAGCCCTGCAAGGCTGATAATTGGGGATTTGCGGAGCCTGCAGTCTCTCAATAAGCCAGGTTGTTATGGAAACCAGAGGCAGACCTCCGTGTCCAGGCTATTGATCCTAAAAAAATAAAATAAAATAAAAGTGGAGTATTGGAAATGATCATTTCAATCTATCCTCTCCTCCCCCATGCCCATCATTTTATTTTAGAAGTTTGCCTCCAATTTCCACACATGAGAATTCACAACTCTTCGCTCTTTTGGGTTCCTTCTCAGCACTCCCCTACCCCTTTCCTAATTATAATTACAACTGATTTTTCTTCCCCTCTAGCAAAAAATCAGCTGAGCAGGGTACTACAGGAACACCAGAGTAGGCACCCTAAATCTAATTTAACACCATGCCATTAATTCTGATGATCTGAGCCAGGAAGTCAGCGATGAATTTCAATGTGCTTTCCCCGCCATTAAAAGAAAACAATAATTGAACAGGATAAAAAAAAAATGGCCTCAGAGTCTCTCCCTGGCCTCTCAAGAGGTATTGTTTGGTAGCAAGATGGCCACCACCCACCATAAGTCATGGTATTGTGTTCAGTGAAAGGAGGGTCCAGCTCTCAAACTGCCGGGGTAAAGGGGGACAGTTTTCTTGGACTATTTTAAAAAACTAGCTGACAATTTCCTTACAGTAAAAATCTGATTACTCCCGGTTAATGAATTTGGGCATGATGCAAGAGCATACCTGACTGGGAAGTCTGTAAATAGCACTAAATGAATCCAGCCTGGAGGCTGCCGTAGGCCCAGAATCACCGACTCAGCCCCTACGGTGCAAAGACCGGGACACCATTGTTTCCTGCTGAACTTCCCATGTCCTCCCAGCAGAGGGCACCAGCGTAATTCCGTTCCCGGCCTGGAAGCCTGGGTGGAAGGCAAAGTCCGGAATCACTCTCCAGGAAGAAAGGGCTTCGGGCAAGTGACAGAGCCATGCAATAGGGTTGGAACCGCCTATTGTGACTGGATTCTATTTTTAAGCTGTCCTGAAATTATTTTTTATTTTTCAGTCCTTCCAAAACGATTGAAAGCTCAGTCTAAAACTGTTCATTGGAGCTCCTTTAACGAATAAGCTAAAATTATTAGTACGTGTAGATTGTGCTATGTGTAGAACTTGTAGAAACATCGGAGTCATTCTTGGAGCAAAAATAATATAATAAAGTAAAAACTTCCACCACCTTCTATTAACTACTACACTGAGGGTGAAGTCCTCTGACCACTTCAAGGCTTCTAATAAGTAGGTTCGGCATATCCCATCCTCCCACACTGACACGAGCTACTGGGCCAGCATCGTCACCAATCCGTCATAGAAATGTTCATTTCTTTCCTTAGGACCCTACCCATCATCCCAACCTCAGAATTCCTTCTTTGCAATTACAGACTGCAGCCTGCAAACTGGCACTTCCTTACATTGCTCTTGACTGGTCCTGGATTTGTTTTTCTTTTACGACACTTACTTTTCTTTCTTAAGCAGACTGTAACTTCCATGATAACAGATATTCACTTTTAAGCATGGATATCCCCCATAGTGCCTAGTGCAGTATGGAAATTATGCATATTAATCAATAAATAGAGTCTCTGCGACTTCTGGGTTTATCTCCTCTATTCTGACCCAAACTCAGTGTGTGACCATGGACAGACCGTGCAAGCTGGATCCCAGAGCATGTTTCATCTTTCATTAAAACACACCACAATACAACATCTCCTGGAGGGTGCCCGAGTCCAGTGGATCTTAATCTTTATGTGTCATGGTCCCAGTTGAATATCTGATAAAAGACAAGGACACCAGAATACCACCCATATTCACACCCAGTATAACATCTTGCAAATAATTTCAGGGGATTAAAGGACCCTTCTGAAGTCCACCCAGTTCCCATGTCTAGGAGATTTTTAAGTTTCCTTTTAGGTGTAAGTTTGTAAGATTGAAATCCAAGATGTGACAGTTTATAGTTGGTATCTACCTAGAAAGAGTTTATTGGTTATTTCCCTTAAGGGACCCCAACATTTTCTGTTGAATCCCTAGACCGCAGTTTCCCAGGGACCAATTACATGGAGCCTAAATTAATCCTAACATCACTACCTGGTGGCCTTGGCTGGCTTCCAAGCTCAATCATTACTGATAATATAAGGACTTGGTAATCTTGCTGAGCTATAAGGTAGGCCAAATAGAATAGTCTCTGACTCCCAGGAGAGGCTGCAAATCATTGTGTCTCTCCTTTTGGCCATAAAACACGTCCTATTTGCTCATCAATTTCCTTTATAAAACTAGAAGTAGTACCAAGGGAAAAAAAAAGTTTCCCGGTAGCTTCAATTGAAAGAAACCAGAAGCAATGGTGACTTTCTACCAGACACTTACTATGTGTTCAATAAAATACCATAGTAGGCACCTTACACGTGATCTATTTAGTACTAGCAACTACCAAGTTCAGCAACGAAGATATTATATTATTTCAAAGATGACAAATCTGATGTTGAGCTAGTGGCATAAAGTTGATTAGAGACCAGGCCTTTGATTCAAACATAGGTAGGTCCAATTCTAGCACCTGTGAGCTTTCCCTTGCACTGCAGTCTTCCAGGAAGAGAGCTGGCTAAAGCCACCGCTGTTGCAATTCTCTGTCTACTGTTGCAGCATCCATTAAGTAATGCATTTTTCTTTTGTAGTACCTGATACTCTTTGAGATATTTTACTTTGGGTCACCAAAAAATAAAAAAAGGTGGTTATTTATTTACTGAATAAAAGAATCTCTTCTACTAATAAATTTACATATGAAAGGATGATAGAAGATCCTTGCTTTCACCCTCTTCAGTTTGAAGATCTGTCCGGAGGATTTCCATATGGGGAGAGGGGAGTATGAGAACTCCTTATTTCAGATTATCAGAAAAAAAGGTAAAGCAAAGTAATGTTCTTTGAAGACCTACCGTGTACCAGGTTCTTTAAATATGTTAAATTATTAAATCCTCACAGCGTCTGTTTGAGGGTGGTGTTATTATCTCCATCTTATAAATAAAGAGGTTGGGGATTAAACAAATCATGAGAGCCACACAGTGAGAACCCAGGATAATACAGTTCCAAAACTGTTTCCCTGTGAGGCATTCTAAGTAAAGAATGTTTCTGATACGTGCCTTGGAGTCCATAACGTATTAGGATGAAAACAGAGCTCCATCTAAACTTGTGGGGCAGTAAAGCTCACCTCCTCTCTTCTTTTCCTGCCTGGAAGCAGGCAGAGGCAGCGTCTCTCGCTTTGCTGAGGCTGCCCTGGCTGCTGAAGCTGCGTTGGCTGCGGACTGATGCTGCAGAAGGGCTGGAACAATAGTGAGCCTTGGGGGTGGGGAGGGGGGGACGGGTCTGTCCTTGGGGAGCCGAGCCCCATCTGCCACTAAGATCTGCTCGGAGACAGAAAATCCATTTGCCAGAGAGCCCTTTAGGGCCTGCTATTTGTGCAGTGGAGAATAGAGAGCGCTAGACAGGAAAGACACCTTCCAAACCATATCCTCTTACCAGAGGGGAAGGTAAATGTGTCCCGCCCATTCCAGAGGGTGTGCTGGCAGCAGAGTTAGAGGGCACCCACAGCTCTCATGCCTCTCCTCTGCTCCGTCCATCACTGCCCCTCCAGTCCTGCTTTCTCCCCTTTCTCCTTTCATCTTCTCTTCTTTCTGTCCCCTCTGATATTTCCACTGCTGGACTTTTCTTCTCCCTTTTTCCTCTGCCATTTTCTACCCCATTCTTGCACCCTTCTACTTCCTCTTTTGTCTTTCTTCAGGGCAGAGTTCCCACCAACACCTCACCTGGTTCTTCCTAGGGGTCCCAACTTCTTTTCACACTCAGACCCATTTCCCTTCTGAGCCAAACACCCTCCTCCAGATGTAGAGTGTCTGCTGCCTGGATGACAAGTCATGGAAAAGAGGATCCTGATTTATAAAGTCTATGAGAGTTTGGCTGTAAGCAGTAAAGTTGGACCCTTGCCTAAAAAATTCTTAGCTTTTTTTGCAGGTCTTCACATTTCAAAAATCAAATGATGTTTTTACTTTCTCAAGTTGCTTACGAAGAAAAATCTCTCCATAGGTGAAATTCATATTATTAGTCAATCAATGATGTCCATTGAGGGCTATCTACATGCTGGCGTCCATTCTGAGCACTGGGGATGCTGTGCTAAAGGATGCCACATCCCTGCCTTCAGGGAACGGAAAGTCTAGTGAGAGACAGAGAAGTCATTTTAGGTAGATAAACACAGTCATTTTAGACACTGAGAGTGATAATGAGAACACAAATTGGGTAGAACTGATGGGGCTGGCAGGTGTGGTGCTGTTCTTGTCAAAACAGTCAGGGAAGTCTTCTCTGAGCAAGCAGTATCCAAATGGAGACCTCGGGGCTAAGAAGTAGCTATGGGAAGATTGAGGGAGAAAGCAAACGCGATGGTCCTAAGTAGGAACAAGCTGAGTGTGTGCAAGAGACACTAAGAAATGTGGGATGGCTGGAGAAGAGTGAGGAAGGGCAGAGTAGCACATATGATCAGAGAGAGAAGCAGAAGTCAGATCATATGGCGCCTTGTAGGTCATGGTTATAAGTTAGATTTCATTCCAAAGGTAAACAGTGGAAGGTATTGTGTAGGGTATTTGTATGGATAGGTGTAAGGTATTTGTAGCTTTGTATGAGCGGTCTTCAAGTTGCCTGTTAGAAATTACAAGTCAAAACCCCTCTAACCCTAAGCCTAAGATTATCTTGTCATTATTGGATCTACTCCTTTTCACCCAGCTGGGCTGTTTCACAACATGATGTTAATCATTCAAGTGACATTTAGGATGTTAATCTTCAGAGTTAAATGAGAACCGACTGTTGCACATGGGTATTTCACTCTCGGCATCCTTTTAGACACAGACATCCATTATTCACTGGGATTGAGGAGCAGAAGAAAGAAAGGTGACAGATTTTTTAGAATTCTTGAGACAGATTTTGGGCTTTAGCTTTCTAGAAATCTTATTTTTGTGGATATTTCACAATTACAGAGACGGAATTCCTTAAGTGGTATCTCATCAGAGAGAATGTTTTGTTTATACAATTATGTTGCAAATTGGAGTAGAACTAAAAAATATTGTTGCATCATTAGTCTGTTTCCTTTTGTTTAAGACTCAGAAGCTATGGATGTAGTAATCTTATTTAGCCTTGGTAAGTAACCCTGGGTGAGTCATCCAACTTCCATTTTTTAACAATTTGAATAAGAAACAAATTCTTATAGAATCTGAACAATCCGAACAATTCCTATTTGAATTTGAACAATTAGAATTTGAACAAGTCCTGTATCTGGGAAGATCACCTGTTTGTAAAACAAACAATTGAAGCTGAGTATAGAGTGATGTCCGAATTAAAATATGGGTTCCGAATTACATTCAGTTGACTTTTAATCATGCCAAAACTCAAAGACTTTTGAAATGGCCTTAAGTTGACAACAGTAATTTTCAATTATTATTAGTTAAAATGCCAAAGTTTTACTAAGATCCAGAAATAGTCAGTGGAGGAATAGGGGATTGTGGGATGGTAGAGGACCCCGATGCCGACCAACCTGGCCTCTGTGAACCAACTTAATTCCCAGAAACCACTTCTGAGGTCCTACTCTCTGGAACTTCAGGGCTCCAAGGAAAACGATTCAAAATTCACTGAGTTAGGATTTTAAAACAAGGTTTCAGAAAATAAAACTTGGGCTTCTTGTTTATAAAATAAATTTGCATGGCTTTAATATTATTTGGAACCAAAAGAAAATAGAACATAGTTTAATGTACCTAACACCGTGCCTGGAGGTTACTCAGACCAATCCTATCTATGACTAAACAGTTGCACTACAACATGGGGTGCGGGGGTAGTTCTCTTCACCTTCTAAATAATATACAGAACCTACTACTTAATCAGTGTGACTGCAGCCATTCATACTCATTTTGAAGACCACTACAGTGAGACTGACAGGTTCAGATCTGACTTGACCATTTTGCTGGACATGTGTAGAAAGTCAGTACCAGAGAAATTCCTTAAATTTATATTTTTCAAACTATACTTCAGAGCCCAGAGAAGGTCCATTTAGACGGGAGGGAGAGAAGCAGAGTGAAAGGAACTCTGGGCCTCTCCAGCCATCGCCATTTCCCCCTCCCATTCTCAACCAGATCAGCTCTGTTTGGGGGATTAGTATATATATTTGAAACTTATTTGGACAAATGATGCCCAGGCCAAAAATGTTGAAAGCTTCACTCTTCAAAAATTACTCCCTAATCTGATCATACCGTCTGTGAATTCACTGTTTCACAATGCTCTGCCTAGAATTCAAAGCATCATCTGTGGGCTTCCCTGGTGGCGCAGTGGTTGGGAGTCCGCCTGCCGATGCAAGGGACGCGGGTTCGTGCCCCGGTCCAGAAAGATCCCACATGCCGCGGACCGGCTGGGCCCGTGAGCCACGGCTGCTGAGCCTGCGCGTCCGGAGCCTGTGCTCCGCAACGGGAGGGGCCACAGCAGTGAGAGGCCCGCGTGCTGCAAAAAAAAAAAAAAAAAGCATCATCTGCACTAAAAATTACTAGGAGGAAAGGAAAGAAGCAACCCTTGCTGTGCACTAGAAATTAGAAAAGCCAGCCATGGTCACAATTCAATCCAAATGCTGAATTCATCTCTGAAAAGATAAAAGGCCTTTCAATTCATTAAAAAGATGTAGCTCAGATCATTTTTGAGGGCATATATCCATCCATCCCTTCAGTAGTAATTACTGCAATTCTAAACTTTACCCTTTTTCTTAACCTTTAGAATAAGGGTACAATGCACAACAGAATTCACTGCAAATGTTAAAACTAGTTCTCAAGGCCTCACATACATATGCATATAAGTAAGTGAATGTTACAAATTGATATTTGTGTGTTTCCATACTAATACATTGTTTGGGAACTGATAATTATTGTTCCGGTATTTTAGTTACCAAAAGTAAAGCTTATTAAATCATTAAAATATATTGATTTGGGATACGATGGAGTTGGCTCCCACTGGCTACTGAGAGCAAGTTGTCAGCCTCGCTTCCCAACTGTGTGTCCAGTGGCAACACACGGGTAGCCTGAAATCAGCCACAATGGGTGTATTTGCAACAAACACTACAGATCAGGGCTTTTTGAGTTTGGGGTTTTTTGTTTGTTTGTTGTTTTGTTTTGAGAGCCAGTTTACCAACACATTACTGCAGATATCTAATAAAGCCATCAATCATGAATGATTTTTATGTTTTGGGGTTTTTGTTTTTTTTTTTTTACATTGCAACATATACCCATGTATAGTCACAATCATCGTGTACCTCAGGGCAGATGGCCAGACAGTGACTAAGAGAAATATAGGGAGAGGAGTGGGAAAGAGAAATATTATTCAGTAGTATCTGAAAGTGTGATAAATGCTCATTCTAACTCATATTTCAAACTAACCTTTTGGTGGAGACTCCTAATGTGATAAACATGTAACCAGAATTCCAGATTAATCTTGAACATGCAAAACAATTTCTTCACTTATTGTACGGCACTCTTACAAAAACCTGCTCTATCAGGATGTTAGGAAAACAGAGAAGGGTTCCTCCTCCCAGGCGTTACATACTTTGACAACTACACCAGCCTTGTATCCAGACCACTCTCCATGTACTACAAATACAATGGTACATCTTAAATGTCTACTTTTCTGCTAGGGTAAAAAGCATACATAAATAGCCAATCAGAAAGTGACATGGTTTTGCTTCATTTTTTTACCCTCTGTTTTTCCTTTTATAAAAACAGGCTAGGAAAAGGAAACCGGCTTGTATCTTCCAATAGAAGCCAGGTTCTCTTCTCCACCTACTAGAGTTAAGCCACCTGTATTGAAGGAGAAGGAAGGAGGGAGACAAACATCTTTCGTAACTGCTTTTCTTTCTCACAGGATCTGATTACAGCACTGGGGAGAATGCTATAATCACATTGCTAAACCTGGCCTTTCTTAGCCCTTTAAATTGAACTAGAGTAGTTTCACAAAGAGGAGTCCTTTCTGTCTTTTTATCAAATACATGAGAGTTGCTGCAAGTTACAGTTTACATGTGGCGGGGGGAATCTATTCAGCCTCCCAGTCCAATGTTCCCTGTGGTCTGCAGTCTGAACAGCTCACAAGCTGTATGCAAATTATGTTTACACTACTGTGGGAAAGACTATTTTCTGGTCTCTGTCCCAGCGCTGTTAGTTTGGGAACATATTAACAATTCACCCTATAGCAGGGGCACAGCAGGTTCAGGAGACTCTTAACACCCTGCAAAGATTACTTAAACGTGTCAGATGAGGAAAAGGTGCCAAGGAACCTGGCAGATCATTCCTTCCCTGGGTGTACCTGTCACACACTGGCAAGAGCCACACAGGTCACTCATGGGGCTGGAATGAAATTAATCACCTGCTTTCAGAATGGAGCAGCTTTGGTTTCCTCTAGTTTTCAATATGTTCCTGAACATAATGCAAAATGCTCACATTGGTCTCTGAAGCCCTAAGTGGTGTGGATTCTGGCTACCTCGAGGATGATGCATGCCCCTGAGTAACAACAGAACTTTCTGGGAAGCTTGTGTATTCAGCTTCCAAAATACAAGAAAGGGGGACAGCGGCACAGCTTTCTGTTTGAGCAAGTGTCTGCGTCCCCTTGTCACTTAGAATCTGCAAATAAGTTGGAATGTGTCATAATGGGCATTGTTGAGCTATCTTAGAAACGGTAGTGATTTGGAAACCCTCTGCCCAACATTTTTGTTTTATGAAAGGGTAAACTCGCACTCGAAGTAATCTGAGTGCTTAAAGTTAGAATTAGGTTAAGGTTAGAATTCAGTCTTTTAGGTCAATTTTAGTACTTTCTCTACTGTGATAACATTGTGCATTCATTCTTTTGTTTTAATGATTTTTTTGATGTGGACCATTTTTAAAGTCTTTATTGAATTTGTTACAATATTGCTTCTGTTTTTTGGCGGCGAGGCATGTGGGATCTTGGCTCCCTGACCAGGGATTGAACCCTCACCCCCTGCACTGGAAGGCGAAGTCTTAACCACTGGACCACCAGAGAAGTCCCTGTTCATTCATTCTTAACTCATTCAGCAAATACTTACTGGTTGCCTTCTATTTCCCATTGTTATAGGTGCAAGAGTTTCAACAATAAACAAAACATATGATGGAGCTACTTTTTCCACTGATGGTTAATCTTCGAAAGCTACTGCTGAATTATGACATGAATTAAGTTATCTGTATTTTTGTGTTAATTTGAATGAAAGGCGGTTGCTCAAGTTTTTTTAAATAAAAGATATCCCTCTTTATTACATACATCTTGTCCTTCAAGATTCAGCTGCAGTAACTCTACACCAAGAAGTCTTCCTGGACTCTCTCTCCCTAATTAGCCTAATCAGGACTTTAATTTTCATACACTATAAATTTCATCATAGGTAGCCTTAATCCTAATGCCTAGCTCTCCCCATCTCATTGTAGATTCACAAACACGTCTCAATAACACAACCAGCAGAGAAAAGAGCTTTACTCTCCCCACACCCCCTCTAAGAGACAGAGAGATGTGCCTGGAGCCATTTTCCACTTCTTGTTGGCCTGAAGAGTGAAAAAATGTGTAGTTCATTGTTCTTCTAGATTTTCTCTAATGGTCTGAACCCCTGGGCAGGCCTTTCCCTACATATTGAATCTGTGTATGTGTGTGTGTGTGTGTGTGTGTGTGTGTGTGTGTGTGTTTGTATGTGTATGTATGTGCTTGTGAGTTGGCAGACAATTATGCCATAGTCATGGATACGGTCCTAAAACATATCTATATTATATTCTTCACTTTTTCATACCCCAAGGCAAAGAGAATATTCTTGTGGATCTATAAAAATGTTCATCTCCACTCTGAGAGACACACAGAAGGGACCATTTAGGTGAATCGTTTCTGGTTTCTATTCCGAATTCCAAAAGATTCTACCAACTCATACTGAAAAAAAATAAAAACAAAAAATTAGCCTCAGGACTTACTTGACCATATATATGCCTCCAGGAAAGAACATTAATATTGAACATGATTCATAAGGAAAGGCAAATTGCCCTCCTAGGGTACTTTCTTTTCCCCTGAAGATACTGCAGTTTCCATTCCAAATAGAATGGTGTGAGATGATCAAACTAAAATATTTTATCTTCCACAGTCTCCTAATTTGTGATTCAAAAAGTGACAATACATGTGAGAATTGCTGAGTAAGCATATCTAACTTGTGCATCTTTTCTTGGGATGTACAAATAACCCAATTCCAAACACTTGGGCCTGTTAGTCAGTTTCACTGATGGTCGAAGATCCAATTATGTGACTGTACAGTAAATAAAAGAATTGGAGGAAAGTTGTATTAGGCCTATTCCTATCATTCTTATGTTTTAATGAAGGTCTACTGACAAAATCTTTGAAAAGCTTATCAAAAACAATTGTCTGTCAAATGCATCCATTGCTCTACACAAGAATCCAAGGCTTTATATACCCTTGAAGCTGTTTAAATTACTTTAATGAAATAAGATGGGTATTAAAAAATAAACTAATAATAAATTAAGTCTAAGATGAAAGTGAAACTATTGACAGTAAATTATAGCCACTCGAGCTGTAGTTTTCCATCTCAGGAAGGTTAAAAGCAAGTCTAACCATATCCGAAAACATCATTGTCAACCCTTTATTTTCAATCTCAAGTGTAAGGTGGGTTAGAAAATTCCACTGAGATTTCCTTGCAGTCTCCTGGGCTTCCAGTGTAACCATAAACTGTCTTAGTGCTGTCTCTTCCTGAAATCTTCGCCCGTCCATCCAGACTTCTACTATCTGCCCTGTCCCCTAAACCCACTATCTAATAGTTTAGAAAACAAGGCACTACGGGGAAGTGAGAATGCTTGAGTAAGAGGCCATATGCCCACTCTTCCAGATGCCCCTTTAGCCTGCCACTGCACACTTGCCTTCTGAAGCTAGAAAGCAGAGAAAACCTAGTTGAACCCATTTACTTTGAAGATGTTGAAACCAGGCTCCTCTAGAGGGCAAAAGAGCTGGTCTGAAATCATCAGCAGAATCTGAACAAGAATCCAGGTCTCTTGACTATAGGCAGTCTTTAGTCTATTATGCTGGAAATACAGAGCACTTGCTCTATATACTTCCTACAAGATACTGGATCTATTAAAAAACATGATGTTATTCATCATCCTTGTGAAAACAATTTATGGGCAATTCTTTTAAATAAGCCTCAAAATAAATTATTTGCTTAGAGAGCCAAGCTTTAGTGTTGTGAGATTAACAACTGGCTAAAGACTTTTTGAAGAAAGCAGTGACTCAAATGTTCTTGATGATATGAATTGGTCTGCGGTTCAGCACCTGATTCAGTCATTTTCTTAGGGCACAAAATTAAAACATGACTAAGACGGCTGGCAAAACTTACACATCCTTCCAAACCTTTCCCTCCTCTGTGCATACTGTAAACCATATAGTCTTGGGAGATCTTCAAGGGCTCCAGTCTTGCAGCTCTAAGCAGCATTATTGGTTTCCTTCTTCCCTTCCTTTTATGCCTGGTTATAGAAAGCTTTTCATTCTTTACTTAATTAAGCTATGACTGTGAGGACAAAATAAGAGTAACGACCACTCAGTGCTTTCTAGTCCATTAGATCGGGTGTTCAGCTCTCTCCCCATGTTCAGCCAAATGGACTGACTATGTAACTCTTGCTACTCTTGGTTCTTCCTCCTTGTAATCCTTTTAGAATTGGGTAGATATGCATGTGTGCGTGTGTGTACGCAGAGAAAAAAGAGGAGAAAATATTTGATAAACATGCATTGGTGTCTGAAAAATATTCTACACTTTAAGAAATATTGTTTGAGTTTCACTTCCAAATATAGTTTCATCACTTTAAAATTAGGGGAGCTACATGCTTTTCTGTTTATTGGCTTTTTAAATAAGGTGATAGTAGTTATTAAATATGAGCTATAAAAGAATGGATAAAAAGCCTCGTAATATGAGTTTCTTGACTCTAAATTACATCTCTTCCTATCTTCTGTCTGCTTACATTTTTTGTTTGAAGAGACAGTGATTGCTCTCCTATCTGTTCTACCTATTAAGTTCTTTATACTATTCTAGCTATAAATATAAAGGTATCGGGGGTCCTTTGGAAATGTGCTTGCCAAAAGGGAGCAACAATATAAACAAGAATTTTGAAAGATACTAATTCTGATAAATTTAGGATAGAAATTGTCTAGAATACATTAAATTGCTTTCATCTGATTGAATTCCGAACATTTCAATTTCTAAATTTCAGCTCTGGCATATTTAATGGAGTCAGCAGTACTCCTGTTAAGAACAATCAATTGTAACTGATCTTACAGCTCTCTGGGGCCTAATCAAACAGTACTTGAAGGATTTTCAAACTAAGAACTCAAGACTCAAAACCAGTTTAATATCCCCAATAACTCTGGGGTGACGGAGCTGTGAGAAAGTTATGACCAAGGAGTGTGGTTAGTTCCTGGATACCCGCCTATAAATGCAATCATTAATGATTCCCAGACAAGAGTCTGGAGTATCCAATTATACAAATGAGGGGGATGGTCTTAGACTAGGACACGATGCCTGGGTTCTTAGACATTCCTCTCGTCTTCACTTCTCCCTGGGTGTCAGGGTTCAATGTATGACCTCAGCAATCAAGCTGCCGGGGTTCAGCTCGTGGTTTAGCTACTTGCCAGCTGTTGATGCTGATGAGATGCCTCAATGTCTCTTAACCTCAGTTTCCACATCTGTAAAAGTGGAAGGGGAAATTGAAGCACTTACACCACAGAACGGTTCTGATGATTAAATAGGATAATCCCCACAGAGCACTTAGCACAGGGTCTGACACTTCATAAATGCTCATTAAGTGCTACCTATTATAGAAACTATATATTTTATTATTTATTTACTTGGCTGATCTTTTTTTTTTTTTTTGAAGTTTATTTCTTAAATTTTTTTATTTTTGGCTGCATTGGGTCTTTGTTGCTGCGCACGGGCTTTCTCTGGTTGCGGCAAGCGGGGGCTACTATTCGTTGCGGTGCGGTGTCTTCTCTTGTTGAGAAGCACGGGCTCTAGGCGCGCAGGCTTCAGTAGTTGTGGCACGTGAGCTCTAAAGCGCAGGCTCAGTAGAAACTATATATTTTAAACCTTAAAAACCAACTACCTTAACCCCTTCTCTTAATGAAGAGACAACTGAAGCCCAGAGAGAAGCAATGACTTGCCTCATATCACACATCTCATTAGTAAAATTATTGAGGCTATACCCCTGGTCTCCAGCATTCTTTCCTTGGTATATCTTACTGGGCATGGAGGGCACAGAATGTCCAGGGACCTGGCTAGTATTTCCTGACAATAATCAGAAATTGTCACAACTGCTAAGATAAAGAGAAAATGCAGGAATTGAGATAAAACACAGCACCCTAAAAGAGAGGTAAAGAACTGCAAGGCCAAGATTAAGGTGAGGATTTAGGGGGTCTATCAGTTTGACCCCTACTTTGTCACTGTGTCTGTGGGCAGAATATCCATTTACTTTGCCCCTGTTCTCAGAATGTAAAAGCAGAAAGAAAAATATTACCAAATGCCACTGGAGTGTTTTCAAGAAAAGCCAATAAAAATGATTACTAGAGCAATATAAAAGTGCTCTATAAAAGCTTAATAATCAACAGTATTTAGGCAGCGTGCTACTGAGTAGCTGACAGGGTGCTCCTGTTTTATAGATAGCATTTATGGACTTTCACACCCCAAATTTTCACTCTTTATGAATTGTGTATAAATTTGGGAAGTGGTTGAAACCACATATCAAATCAAAACTGCTTCTGGCACTGTGTCAAATAAGTGTACATATTCTTGGTTAATCTCACATGTAACACAGAGTGTGGTGGGAGTGGGTCTATCCTCTGGAGAGCTAAGAATATTATGGATGGTTATCTTGGGCCTTTGGAACATTTTGTTCTGGGGAAAGTAAAGAATTTCTCCAACTCCAAAAATGTGGGTTGGGTATTTCATTTTTTTACACATAATTATCTTTCCAGAAACTATAAAATTTGCATTATTCTTTTGCTAAGAATTTGGCTATAGAGGCACACATGACATAAAACCTTTTTAGCATGTAGCAAACTGCACGAAGCACTGTTTCATCCATATTTTGTCCCACAGTATATTGGCATATAAAGATACTCCATATCTTTTTGTAGAATTTAACTGAGTTGAGATTATTACTGTGATAGTTTTCAAAACCGCTCCCTGAATTTCATCCCACGCCTACTACCAAATCAGAACTCCTTAAGATCAGCGACCATAACTAATGCATCTTTGTGACGCTAATGCCTAGCATGGTAGAAAGTAAATATAAATGAAAGGGAAAAAGGAAAGAACAAAGGGAGAGAGGAAGAGAGGCAGGGAGGGAAGAAGAAGGAGGAAGAAAAAGAAGGAAGAGAGGTAGGAAGACACTGAGTTTCTATTCAGAGGAATGATGAATAGAACTCCTCTCTTTCCTGGATCATTATTGATGGCCTCAGTTAGAAAAGGGTAAAGAGACCACGAAAATAAAATGCAGCCAAAATCAACATACAGAAAATCTAGGATAACCCAGTTACACTTTCTACTAGTGCTAGTCAAGTACCCTGTGAGAGCTACCCAGTCAACATCTCTGATTTCTAGCCTCCTGGATGTGTTCCCTTGGTAATACGACATCACTGAATATAGCCAGAGCAGAAGTTTTGGAGTCCTCTACTAGGGAAAGTCAGCGGGTTATCATGGAGAAGAAGAGACATAGCAGAGAATTCTTGTACCGTGAGTCCAATGAGCACTGTGATACTATCCAGCAGGAGACACCAAAGACATTATCATTCAAAGAGGCTTGAAAGTCCTCTCCTCATGGCTGAAAGGAGGCAGTACCCTAAAGATACCACAAACACTTCTCCTCCTATAAAGGAATCATCATCAGAAATGCACAGAAGTTTTTTGGCCATAGACATATGCAGAGATGTGCAAACAGAGTGGCAAAGCAGAGACAGGAAGATATAGTTGGAAGAGTAAAAAAAAAAAATGAAAAAAAAAATTCCAAATGTCCTAATGCAAGTGGCATCCACCTGTAATAAACCCACTAATAGTAAAGGAAGTAAAATAAAGAAAACATTTATAATTTAGAAAGAATTCCCGTTTGTATTAAAGTAGTGATCAGAGTGGTCCAAAATTCTGACCCTCTTACTGACAGCAATTTTTGTCTTGAATCTCTCTTTTGGCTTGTTCTGCCCCGCCAACCCTACTCCACCGTATCAGACTGTCTCTCTACACCCCTCCAGGCAGTCACAGAATCCTAAAGCCACCCAGGGTAGCCATCCATTCCCAAACAGTAGTGCTCAACTGGGAATATTGTTCTTTTAACCAGGATTAGAATGAAATCCAATACGAGATAGACGAAAATGTGGTACAGGGCCCATGGGAATTTGGGCTTGATATGCTGTGATAGATCTCCTTGTCACCTGTAGCTTCTGTGATTCCATAAGACTCATCATATTTGGGTAATTTGTGCTTGTCACCTACAGTAGGCAAGGCTAATAGATACATCGGTCCAGAAAGAAGCTATAGGCAGCATTTCAAGATCTAACCAAGAGGGCAATACCTACCCAAAGCTCAGAAACAATGTAAAATAAATTGCCCTTTGTGATTACCTTCAAGTTGAACTTCATTTATACTTTTCAATTACCTTTCAATGTACCTATTACGCTCAGACTAACTGAGGCATTTTTTAGTCAGAAATTGTAAGATTTAGGACAGAGCATGATCCCTATTGCTTTGACTGACCAGACACATTTTTAATTAAATAAGTGAATGGAGTAAGCAAGGCTGCACAAAGAATATATGAATGAGTAAACAAATTATTATCTATAAATTGAATCTGTCCAATTTTCATTCATTCATCACTTGACATTTATTGAGCATGTACTACATAAAATATTTCATTGATTCATTGGAATTATCATAACTTGAAAAACAATAAAACTGAATTTCCTTTAAAATATATTATCTTTAGACTTTCCATTGATTCAAGCAGTCTTCCTTTCTATTAATCCAAACCACGAGCATATACCTAAAATCACATTATGTCTTTCTGTCTCTACTTACAATTTCAGAAATCCCAGTTTAAAAATATGATCTGAGTAATGTCAAATATTTTCTATATTTAAAATCATGATTAATTTCTAAGATTTATGAAAATTACCAATAGGTAGTCAGTCGGTCATATGCAAAGTGATTTCTAGCCATTGTATCTAAGGCTGGAACTTAAACCTAAAGAAGAGTAGTTAACAAGGTTTGTTTTGCTGAGTAAATTAAAACCAAAACCATTTTTATCACATGCCTTACCTTTTCCAGGGAAATATTCCCATCTTCTTAACCTCAAGGTCTGGCCCCTGGGGCAGGTATATAGTTAGAATAGAGATTTAAGATGAGCCACTGGTAGAAAGAGGTGTGTGCTTAATCTGAAGTTAGATGATGCTAATAACAATAATAGTTAATATAATCTGGCTGTTTACTCACAGAATTTGGGGGGTAAAATGAAAGAAGTAGACCAGAAAATATCTAGAATAATCTTCCACTATCCTGCAGTATCTAATGTAGAGAGATGGATATCATGGCAAATATTCAATAATTACTTTCTCAATCTAATGGTCAGATAGCAAGGCATTTCCCAGAGCATCCTCATGGAGTAGGTGTTTTCCCGAGGGCACAGTGTGGTCCAGTCCAAATTTGGGTCCTTGGACACATAGTGGGTTAAATCACTAAATTCTAAAGGAGTAAACCCAACCTTTTCAACTGGCACAGAAGCAACTTTATCTTTAATGTTTGGGGCTGAAAGGTATTCATGGGTCACACTAGGCTAGAGAAAGACCTTGGAGACCGTTGGCCTCCTTCACCACTATGGATGGGTTGGAGTGGAGGGACAGATCTAGTGCTGAGGGGTGAAGTTCCCTTAAATTTATCTTGTACTGTGAATGCTTTATTCCAATTCTGCACAGGCTCTTTGGGCAATAATAGTGAAAACACTCCAGGTTAGAGCTCTAAACCAAAGAGAATCTAGGAACTTTTTAAAATCACAGTCAACCCTCAATTATGTATGTGTATGGTAGAAGGTAGTGTCTTTGATAATAAAATGATAATTTATGTTTGACTTCACAACGTGTTCTATATTTGGGGTTTTTCTTTTGTTTTTGGCAACATCAACAGACTTATTTTCCTAATTAGTCTGACCCCGATTAAGGTTACAATTAACATTCTCTGAGCGTACATACACATATGCACACTGCTCACCAATTGATGGGGGAGAACGCCCAGAAACATATTGTGGGCTAGGAATAGGTGGTCTGAGAGTATGTTTTAGCTGCTGGTAATTCACAAACTACATCATCTGAATCAATAGGGAGTTGGCTGCATTTACACCAGGCACTTCCCAGAGGTAAATAATCACATTAGCTAATTCCCATCCATAAAATATATGTAGCCTCAGTAATTACTTATTAAACTAAGTCTATCCAGCACACAGAATATTTTTTTCAACCAGGATTACCTAGTTTTACTCTTTATGCCAATCCAGTTAACAAGGTAATTGTCAGACCTGTCTAGTACCGGCTGCTACACAAACCTGCCCAAGTTCTTTCTCAGGCTTGGAGATATTTGGGAACGTAGTGGCCAGAGTTAGCTCTCAGCCCTGCCACTTTGGGGAATTCAGCGCAGCTTCCCTTGATTTCCTGAATACACCTTCTAGAAATGTCCCCTCTCCCTTGAAGGCACAGGGGGCCTGGCCTTCCAAATAAGCCCCCAGGTACGGGTGGCCTGGCCCCCCATGGCGTCTGACCCTGGAGGTCGCTCACCTATCTTCTCCTCCGCTTGGCTGCTCTCCGCAGTCTCCGATGGAGGCTGGGCTGTTGCCTTGGCAGCAGCATCCTCTGCGGCAGGGGTGGTGGCGGCAGCAGCAGCAGTGACAGCAGCAGGCACGTCGGCTTGTTTAGGCTCCTCCTTGGCTGGCGCGTCTTCGGCCTTGGAGGACGGCGAGTTGTCAGTGGAAGCTTTAGTGGCACTTTCTGTCTCAGCAGAGCCGGCCTTCTCCTCCGAGGGGGCAGGAGCCTGGGGCGCTGCCTGCTCTGTGGCAGCCTCGGGAGCGCCCTCCCCCTTCTTCTCCTCGGAAGGAGTTTCGCCCGCTTTGCCGGTCTCTTCCGGCTTGGGGCCGGCGGCTGGGGCCGCTTCAGCGGGAGTGGAACCTTCTCCCTCCTTCTTCTCCGCACCCTCAGCGACGGGGGCTTCATCCTTCTCATTCGCCTCCGCCTCAGCGGTTGGGGCATCACCCTTCTTCTCTCCTTTGAGCTTTTTCCTCGTTATGTGTCCACGGAAGCTAGCCTGAATTTTGGTCGCGGCCTTATGAGCTTTATCTTCTGGTTTGATGCCATCTTGTTCAATCTTTTGGTCCTCATCATTTTTTTCAACCTTTATGGAGAAAAGGGGGGGAAAAAAGGAGAGATGGAGCAATGTTCTTTTCCTTCAAATCACAGCATTCAATAAATGCATACTGAATGGCTTATTCTGTGCCAGGCTCCATACTTGGAGTTAAGAAATCAGCAATACCCTGGAAATTCAAACCAAGCCCCCTCTCTTTCTGATGAAGAATTTAGGAGAGAACACATTAGTTTCTGGGAAAATTAGGTCCTTCTGGCCTTCCAGAATCACTGGCATTATTTTATATGTCTTTCTTCCCCCAACTGAATGTCTCTCCTTTGCTAAACTTAAATCAGCCTTTTCGTGGATGTACTTTGACAACTCAAGTCCACCCAGCCTAGGTTTTCATCAGTGACCTCTGAAAGATATTGGTTTTTCAGGGTTTCTGAGAGGGTCCCTGTGAAAAACTTATGATTTAAAAAAATATTGTGGAAAAGCCTATTTGTTTCCCCAAGATTTCAGGTCTCATCAGGAAACCAGTAGGTTCGGGGCAAAGAATATGGTTCAGGTTTAAACAGCAAATTCCATCAGGGTCTTGTGCAAAATGCAGATGAGTTCCAGGGCTTTGAGGGGTTTGTTCAGGATGTGACAAGTCAGAATGCTGGTCACAAAATGATGTCTGCTTTCCTCTGTGTGTGGTCCAACATCAGTAATGAACATACCAGGCCTTCAAAATTTGAATTCAGAAAATGGTCATTATTCCTGAGTTTTAAAAAAAGAGTGGAAAACACTGCTTCCGCTTTTGAAAGAGTGGCATATATTCACTAAATCACAATTTCTTATTCCCAAAGCAATTTAAACTTAAAATTAGTTTTATATTATCATCAACAGAGCCATCCTAGCACTGAAGGCAAGAGACTAGAATACAAAATTTTTACCATTTGATCATGTTACAACGTAACATAGGCTGCAAATAACATTTTTCCACATGGAAATTAAATCACAGGATAGGAATAGAAGGTATAGTCATGAAAAGAAATGCCTAGGCAAGTACTCAGAATTCTATATAGCTCCGTTGCCCACTATGGTGCCCCAGTGTGGTCACTTATAGTCCCCATATAGCCATTATATTAGTTTCAGGTATACAACACAGCAATTCAACGTTTGTATATATTGCAACAATAAGTCTTGTTAACTTCTGAGAACACTGTCTTAGCAACATGGAAATACAGCAGTGAACAATGCAGCAAAAGACCAATAATTAAAGAATGCTTCTCATGTACCAAGTCCTCTGCTTGGCCCCAGTCTCGACCTTGGCCTGACCTTGGCTTTTGCTCCAGTTTAAGATGCAAGTCACAGCAGGCCAACACAGGGCATGCTTTCCACCTGTCATACAAGCTCTGCCCGAGGGACCCAGATCCTGTTCGTCATGATGTAGACCTGTCTGACATTCTTTGGACAAGCATATGGGCCTGTATTGCTTAGGTCCATCAACATGCTAGTGCGTATACAAAGGTATTTTTGAAAATAAGTTGCATGTGAGAGTAAAAGCAGGATTAATAAATTTCCAGTAAAACTCAAGGCAAGTTTCTCTTCTTCCTCAGTTAATGGTGCATGTATCCATACAAAAAATGAAGGAGTGCATGAAAGCACTTTGGAAGGGCCCATTCTGCTGCCTCTTTCCAGTGCCATGCTGCCACACTGCTCAGTGCTCTGATACACTACCACCTTCCCGCTCTCCTACTGCTCTTGATGACTCCTACTGGGGTGCACACAACACGATCTGGGGCACGGGAGCAGCTGTCCCTGCCAGGAGCTCTCTGCTCAGAGATGGAAGCATAACCCTCTGAAATTAATAGTTATGAATGGAGCATGCAGCCAAGATGTTGTTAATTTACTTTACTCTATCTTGCATTTTCTGAATGAGGCACCATCTTACATGATAGGACATCTGCACTTGGGCCTTGATGCCCAGTGGTTCTTTAATACAAATACTGCTCCTTGTGAAGGTAAACAAACCAATTCTTTCAGAGTAGACAAGTGGACAGAAAAAACCCTCTGGTGACTCAAGGAAGCTACATCACCCTTTTCTCTTTAAGAACACAGAGAAAAGGAGATGAAACTTAAAATGCTAGAAAACATAAAAAGAAGGAAGCCAAGAGTCTGAATGACATAAAGAAGATACTTTACAAGGATAAAGGAAGAGTCCCTCTAAGTTCTTTACACCTCCAACCCCAATCTCTCTCTCTCTCTCTCTCTCTCTCGCTCGCTCTCTCTCTCTCTCTCTCTCTCTCTCAATTTCTCAGATCATCTGCCACTGTAACTTTCCACATGATCAGGACTTAAGCTTCTGTGCACAGCCTCTATGTTGAAATGACTATTTAGAAAGGCTCAGACTAGACTTGGGTGCCAAGATTGTGGGATCAGTCTCACCTGAAAAATCCAAGAGTATAAGGGACACAAGACAGAAAGGTGTGGGCAGGAAGGGAGAGAATGTGAAAAACCATAGTTAGGAGAGAAGTGAGACAATCCTGCAAGAGCTGGATACCCAAGTAGGTGATCAAAGTACCCCCACAGGCCTGCAGCTTCTCCAGGAGGAATTGCTGGGCCACTTAATATTATTAGAGATTTAGGGGAATTGGATTTTAGAAATTGGTTGAAAATAGACAACTAATACAAATTGTACAGATAGAGGGAAAGAGACAGAGACAAAGAGGGAAGGGGAAGAGAAGGGAAGAGAGGGGAAGGAAGGGGAGAAGGGGAGTGGGAAGCAAGGGAAGGGAGGGAGGAAACCAGCCTAAGATGAGGTGATTTAACAGAGGCATCTAGAAATAAGAATATTTTAAGTTAAAACTGGGTCTTAGGCCAGACAATTCTGGATGTGTTTGTGTGTGTCTTTCTTTTATACCTGTAATTAATTCCATAAATACGGCTTAAACTACAGGTTATTTTCTGGTAAAATTCCTTTCACAGTGCTAGAGGTAATTGCATTGGGAGTGTATTTTGCTGAGAGAGGTGACAATAATAAAGAGAACATTTCCCAAGACTGGCTGTGGGGGAACCCCAAGATGTCAGGCTACATAGACCTTTTCCCAGCTGGAAATAGAAGAGCTTGCCTAAAACAAAGAGCATGTGAGCCCAGAGAAACTGGAGATTACTCACTACATTCAGCACAAACCTTTTAGCTTCTAAAAGGGAAAAACTGTGCCCTGAAAAGTTGTCGCTTGTTTCACTTGATAGCATGAGTGAATCAGTCAGTGGCCCCGTTTGTATTTGAACTCAGGTCTTCTCCCCTCCCACCCAACCCCAAGTCCAATTTTATTGCATCCATGACCTAGAACAACTTAGTCTTTCTTGTAGCCGATTGTGCATAAAGCATCGTCAACATCCTGATTCATCTATTCATTTAGCAATACTGAGTGCCTATGCTGGCACCACAGACACACTAGTGAGCAGACAGAGACTGTATCTATCCACACAGGACTCTTTTTTAAATACACTTAAAAAAAAATAAGCTCATAGTATTTAACAATCAATAATTTCCCAGGAATTCAAGGAGACACCCGACATTACACCTGTCTATAAAGCAAGGCCAATAGTCTAAATATGTCAGTTAGAGATGGAGGAAGTCCAGAAAAAAGGGGATCCTGGTACTTAATGGCTAAAAAGAGTTAGTTCATAGTCTCATAAAAATAGATTTATTTTTTAAACTCAGCGTTGCCACAAACAAGCTTTGTGCTGAGCCCTGATAAAATTCTTTCATTTTTACATGGAATTGTTGCTATCCATGAATTAACTAATGTGGACACGCCAATGCAGTTCCTTACGTGTAGGAAGAGGATCATTTTTAGTTGCCATACTTTTTTTTCAGGAATCTTCATTGCTATAGTTTAGAATTTTTACTGATTAATTTGTTCAGGAACTCTGTAATTTATGAAGTCTTAAAGGAAACCAAGTATGGGAAATGTTAACTGTTCAACCAAGGCTAAAACCTTGGATGAATATTGGTTTGAAGAAGATGAAGGGTACCATTCTACTAAGTTGCTGGGATCTGGTCAAATTTTAAAGTCCATTAGGTGAAAGGGCAATACTTTTCATCAACGTTTAAGAATCACAGATAAGAAAGCCAAATGTAAGAAGTACTATTTCATACCCAACATTGTTGCTCTGGTTAGTAGTTTCCTTTTCCTCTTGGGGGAGGAGAGAGTGAACAAATTAGGATTCAGTCTAAGATGTCCAAAATTTGCATTTATTATGTTCCAAAAGAGCTTTAGGCAAAAAAATCTATAAATGCCTAACTTTCAGGACTTAAAATAACGTCATCCATTCGTCTGGGACACTTCAATTCATTTAACTATTTCTAATTATCATAGGAATACTTCAACCTTCCAAGCACAGAAAAATGTGGCCTGAATCTACTTCTGCTAGGTCTAAACACTACGATGATAATACTTCAAATTTTCTCTGAAACAGGATTGAATTTTAAATGCTTTTAAAAATCATTAGTGTATACCACTTCTTCTTTCTAAGAACATCTTTAGTAAACCAAAATATTTTCAATTTGATTGAGCAAAGGATATTTCCGAGAAGCAAAATTGAAAGGCCAGGGATATCAGAACCAGAATAAAGTGTGGATGGATATGTATGAATCTAACAAATACCTACTTATGGCTCACTCTAGTTTTTATTAATAATTTAGTGAGGTGAAATTCACATAAGAAAATTTCACTCTATTTTTCAGCTTAGTTGGCTTTGAGCACAGTTGAAAGCATATACTTTAGGAGAAATGTCCAAGTATTAAAGAAGCTCCCAGTGGAGCTTCTGTACCTGCTTTGAATCTAGTCAAAGATCAGAAGTCCAGAGAACGGCCCCTTATGGAGGAGCCAAAGGAGGATGGGCAAACCTTCTCCAGTTCTGTAGCGGAATTGTCTTCAGGTTTCTGGGCAGTTCTAGGGAAGAAGGTGTCATTTAAAAGATGAATAGGCACAGCTGGGATACAGGGGTCCCTTAACACTCAATGTGGTTTGAAAATCCAACTAACAGTGTGAGGGGATGGGGGGCAGGATGCAAGTAGGTATAATGAAACATCTGTGCATTTGCCAGCAATGGCTACCATTTTTTTAACTCTGATTTTCAGTCCAGTGAAGAGTCTTCTTTTACTTCCTGGGCAGGTGGGAGCACTGACATATGACAACTGAGCAATTCTCCAGGGGAACGTGAGACATCAAGAGTGACTTTGCAAATCCTGGCACAGTGGTAGCGAGGGGATTCTCTTTTCCACTTCAGATGAAGTGTGCAGCAAGATGCTGCAGCTCCACAGTCCTAATTAAGTGGGCAAGAAATGCTCATTGATTGGCTGACTATATAGAAAACCAAATATCCCACATTGGAAACTGGAATAGTAATGTGAACTTTTCAGAAAATAGCTGGTGATCAAAAGATGGGTCTTCAGCTCACTTTCATATATTATTTATTTAACATGTAGAGCCCAGCTACTTCCTAAAGAATATGAAGCGGCATATTCAACCCAGTATAAAGTACTTCTGGTGGAGAACTCAGTTTCCATTCAAAAGACTTATCTTTTATTTTATTTTTTATATGTAGAACTCCAGCTGTCCCACAAAGATGGAGATGAGGCAAAGAGCATATTATCACTGGCACCTTCTAACAGACAGAAGTCAGCAAATGAAACACTTTGTCTATTTCATTCACACCTGAATCTCCAGTTTCCAGAATGGTGTCCGGCATATAGCAGATGCTCAATTAATATTTGTTGAATGAATCCAAAATTTGAACCTCTCAATTAGTGCCATTTCAGAAAGATGATGATAGGCAAATTAATATGGGATTCCATTTTGTCAACTTTTAATACCCTTCATTTCCCAGTGATGGACTTCAAGAGCATCCGTCTAAGACAGGTATATGTTTCCCCAACACCTAACTGAGGAACTGACTTCATGCAGTGAGGTTGAACAAAGAAGCCAATTATGGAAATAAAGGTACAGGGGTCAGACAAGGAGAGAAGGCACAAAATGACATTGATAATAATCATTTTAAAAGCACTTGGAAATAAATCTAAGATATAACACCTGACATTCATTTTCTCCATGGGTTGTCTGGAATCATAGCAATCAAATTATTTTTCAAATATATATCTCTGCTTCTTCATAAGTTAAAGAGGTGAAAATATTCATAGAGGATTGTTGAAGACTCTCTCCTTCCCTCTGTTTAGAGTTGATCTGTATAATGAGCCCCATGTCCTACTAAGGTTGTAGGCTGGAGATGACTAGTCCCTCAGATATTCAAGGAAGGAAGCCCCTCTTTCTCAGATGGGGGCTGGGAAGATGCACATACTTATGAGATGAGGCACATACGTATGCTGGTCTATCTCTCAGGACTCACGCTAGACAGAATAATTTGACTAAACTCTTTCAGAAAAGCTTTAGGTACGGCAAACAGAGATATAAGTCACCTAACTGAACAAAGGGTCAAAGTCAGTGATGCCTAGGCAAATACCTGCTGAGAGTCAACTCTGAAAGGAAGGGGCTCGACCGTTGAGCAGCAAAAGCAGACCCCCTGATGAGAGTTGCTGACTGTAGTTCACTACCTCTGCTAGTGTTCACTACCTCAACAAGTCGTTCACTACCTCTTAAGTGGCACACTGGAAGGAGGGAGAGGTGGACAAGGTGAGGGGATACTAAACCTTGCTCTGGGAGAGGTCTCGGTGCCTACAGTGGCCACTGAGCTGGGAACAAGATAGAGGGACTCCCTATCAGGCTGCTGAAGAGGCTGGACTCACACACCAGACTATGAGAGGGACTGTGAGGCTTTTGCTAACAACTGGGGAAAGACAAGAGAATAGCAGGCAGCCAGTACATCTGGGAAAAGATAGAAAAGCCACCTAACCAGCAGACAGACCATTGTACCACCATCACAGGTGAATTCCACCCAGTTGAACATTCCTGAGAGCAAACCACACCCCAAGCTGCTGGAGAAGGTGCTCAGAGCCAACCAGCAGGAAGAGAAGGCCCAGCTAACTCTGCCAAAAACTGCCTTCCTTTCAGGTATGATGCCACAAAATGTCTCTGGTTGGATGTTCAGGAATATAAAACATGATGAGATAAATATTTAATTAAATTGCTATTTCTTCCTGCTCTACTGGATAGTGATTATTGATTTACTTTTTCTTAATTAAACCTTTTCCATTATGAAATGCAATTTATTACATTCTAAGTCAGCAGTACCTGATAAATTTTGTTCAGTGAACGAGTGAGAGAGACATTCCTCATCCGCTCTACTATATGCCTTTCTCCAAATATTGTCACTGTTGGTCTGTTTATCTTGTTTTTCCTTCTCTGTGCTTATGTTCTCCTGACTTACATTTGTATTTCATTTTTCACTGACTCTTCCCCTGGACTATAAACTCTCTGGAAGCAGGACCTTGTCGGTTTTGTACAATCCTCAAAGCCTTGGTGGCTAAAACAGTGCTGGCACATGGCTGATGCTCCAAAAATATTTATTTGGAGTTGTTAAGTAACTATGTGCCGTGTTATGTTAGTGATCAGAGAGCATGTAAATGGGCAGTACACAGCCAACTGGCTGGGTATCAGTGCTTCTCTCTGGGAAACTAATGCTCTGGGCCTTCGTCAAACTGTTCTCCAGCAGCCATAACCCTCTCTCTTACTTTTTTTTTTTTTTTTTTTTTTTTGCGGTACACGGGCCTCTCACTGTTGTGGGCTCTCCCGTTGCGGAGCACAGGCTCCGGACGCGCAGGCTCAGCGGCCATGGCTCACGGGCCCAGCCGCTCCGCGGCATGTGGGATCGTCCCGGACCGGAGCAGGAACCCGTGTTCCCTGCATCGGCAGGCGGACTCTCAACCACTGCGCCACCAGGGAAGCCCCCGCCTCTTACTTTTATAATGAGTATACCACATATAAGTTAGTATTTCAGTTCATTTCTCATCATAACAATGTGAGGAACACATCACTGTGCCTGTTTTATAATCGAGGTAAATTAGGAAACAGAAAGGAGCTCAGTGTGATCCAGCTTCTAAAGACCAGGCCTGCCCTCAAGCCCACTCCATGTTTACTGCTTTTTAAAATAGATTGTAGGAAGCTAATATTCCCTGGTGGGTAAGAACATGGGCTGTAGAGTTAGATATGTATAGGTTCAAATCACAGCTCTGCCACTTAGTTACCAGCTCTTGACCTTGGGTAAGATAACTTCAGTTTCTTTATCTGTAAGATGGGGGAGTAACAGGGCTATCTCACTGGATTGTTGTGAGGATTTTATGAGTTAATATATATAAAGTACTTAGCACAGTCCCTGACATATTTTACGTGCTCAAAAAGGGACAGCTAATTTTCTCGTCATAATCATTGTCATCATCACCCTCATCTCAGAGTAATTTCTACATTACCATTACTGAGTCCACGAGAACTTATTCATCCTCAGAGAGATAAGCAAAAAACCATCTAAAGTATGCCACATACTTAATCTAGTTCTTTCCTATCCTTGGGAAGGGGGCAGATCTGTCTACACTGTCAAGGATAAATCCCACTCTTCTACCACCTAACACACACCAACCCTCTCTAATCTTATCCATGTCTAAACCTCTGCCTGGTCCAGCAACTTGGTGATGGAAATTCACTTAGACCAGAAGTCTGTTCATTCTCAAAATATATACCTTTTACCTGACATCCCTCATCCCACAAAAATAAATCTCATATAGCTACTATGTCATATTTCTATCTCACCATCTGGGTATATCCCTTCCACATTCAAGAAAACAACCACCCTGCAGGTTCTGAGAGCTCCTCTATTTACACATCATTGGTAAAAGCTGTGGATGCAGACACCAGACACTTCGTGGGGAATTAGCTTAGAAGCATGTGGCCCTGAGGAAAGAGGGACATCGAGATTTGGGATGTCCAGTTCTACCCAGTGTACCCGCATTGGCTAGTTAGTGAAGCCTCTCCGAGTGTCAGTGTACGTAATATGCAGGGGGGTACATAACATGTCATCAGAGCGCACGTCATCATGAAGCCTAGCTGGAGCTGGAGAACTCGAGACACTTTAAAAAAAATGACAGTAACTTGAATTTTTATATTCCAGGTTATGAAGTACTTTCCACCTCATAAAAAAGTTCCTCGAGGAATTACAATGAAGTAGGCTGAGCAAGTGTGCTGTCCCCTTTGTAAAATGAAGAAACCAAATCCCGGATTGATGGAAGGCCCCACAAATGCTAGAACAGGTCTTAAACCTAGGCCTCCAATCTCCCTACATTTTAAGGAACCTAACAGAGAATTCAGTCTAAGAGCGGAACACTGAACACTCAGAAAAAGAAAAAAGAAAAAAGTGTCACCGAATATGTAGCAATCCTAATATCAGTACTGAGACTAGTTGAATTACTTTTTAATGAACAGAATTGGTCTATATTTCTGATCTTATAACAGAGGTGGCTCCAGAATCTCTATATAGGAGGAATTGGGGGCAGGAACATGTTTGAAAAGGAGAACTAGGTGATTTTTCTTGAAATTGCAGTGGCACAGCAAGCATATTTCTTTGTACAATATGCTTATATCTAGGAGGTGGGATGATTTTGCAGAGACATTGCTATCTGTCAACAATAGTTTGCAGATGCCTTAATGGTCTGTATCAATCACCAGGTAAGTGATTGCACATTTAGAACAGTACCTGAGAAATCTAAAGAAAAAAAAGAGCAGGTATGTTTTCTTTCTGATTCTAGAAGATATGTTGTTTTATTCTTCCATGCGTGGAAAAAACAAATGAATGTTTTTGGTGGAAAGAGGTGAGGATGTCAGGTAAATGGTGTACAGTTTCAAGAAAAATAGACTTATTTCCATTTTAACTGGATTTCGATCCCCGAGCTGTTGGATAGTTGAAGGGCAAATACACAAAACTCTAGAAAAATCTGTAAATCATACCTGAGTCTAAATTTGCTAATGTTGTTATTCTTGTCATTCTTCTTTTCTTGCCTCTCCCTTTGTTTTTGGCATCAAATTCTCTCTAAGTCATCGGGCACTGACATTCATTGATTACATGGTTTGGCATAACTTTTTGCTCAAACGAGTTCAAATTCTGGTTCAGCCATGGCTCAGATGTGTGACCTGGAATAAATTTCTTAATTTGTTTAGAATTCGGCTTCTTCATCCCTCATACTGGGATACAAATACTTACTGTGCAGAATTTCTTGAGGATGAAAGAAAATAGTATTTTTAAAATGCCTGGTATTTAAGAACTCAACAAATAATTGCCTAGAAGAAGACAATACAAGTGAAGTGAAAATTGCTGCTTTCTGGAGACTAGGGATTGGGTGCATTATTTGATAAATGTTTTATGGTTTTCTATCTCTGATAGCTTATGAAGGAAATTTTCAGGACTATGCATATTTCATAAAAATAATAAATGATCTCCTAAAAAAAAACCTCTTTAAAGGTACTATAAAGTACCCTCAGATCCTTGCAGAAAATAATTCTAATAATAAATTGAAAAATTATATAGTACTATGTGCCAACTACTCTTCTAAGCACTTTATTATATGCTTTATATATATACACACACAAATAGATTTATTAAATTTAATTCTAGTGAAGCTATGCAATGGGTACTATTATTTTACAGGTGAAGGGGCTTAGGCACAGGGACATTAAATAACTAAATCACACAGCTAGTAAGTAGCAGAGCCAGGATTTGAACTCAGGTTGCACGTGAGGTAAGATGACCCTAGGAAGACAGGTCTGGTCTACTCTCTGTAGACATTTTCTCCAGGCTCCCAGGCAGGGTGAAAAGTGGAGTGCAGGCTGGGAGAATCCAGAGCATGACTTTGTCACTGCCAGTGCCTGCCAAGGCTGAGCTAGTTACCAGTGTCTAAAAGACAGCTTCAGAGCTGTCACCCCAATTTCATCTTCCCCTGTCAAAATCTCTTTACAGTAGAAAAGTACAAATACATTTTCAAAGCAGGGACTGTGGTATCATGACCTCATCGCCCAGGCGATGCCGTGACTCATTTTCCTTGTGAAGATCTTGACAGGGAAGATTCACACTTGAGACGTTGAGAACAGCCTAGAGACCAGGTTTGCTATTAATTCTGAAAGCAGGAGCAAGAAAATATAAGAGAGCAGAGAAAGCAATACTGGGGGAAGTGTGGGGGAGGGCCTCAGGTCAGGAATCATGACTAATTAAATGAGAAAAGCAGATGAATAAACTGGAGTCACTCTTATGCTTATCAGAGGGAAGGGGCTGAGCAGGTGGTAAAGATTTATTCCCGAGGCTGAGGATTTAAATCCAGCCAGAGTTCCTGAATTAAACATTGCCTTTTTCTTAAACCAAGTATCCCTGTTACTTGACTCACAATTGTACTGAGGCAGATAGGGAAATCTATCTAGAACTGTTCCATGGATGTCATACTTGTTGCTCTGACTATATTCTCAAAAAATATCATACTGGGCTTCCCTGGTGGCGCAGTGGTTGAGAGTTCGCCTGCCGATGCAGGGGACACAGGTTCGTGCCCCGGTCCGGGAAGATCCCACATGCCGCGGAGCGGCTGGGCCCGTGAGCCATGGCCGCTGAGCCTGCGCGTCCGGAGCCTGTGCTCCGCAACGGGAGAGGCCACAGCAGTGAGAGGCCCGCGTACCGCAAAAAAAAAAAAAAAATCATACTATTTATGCCAAACAGCTCCTTGCAGGAGTTTAGTGATGGTGTTCATCAGGGCACAAAGAACCAGCTTTGTGGTTCTGCAGGGGAAAAACACTGCACCCTTTGAAGCCATCAAAGAGAGAAAATTCCCTCTTATCTGTTTTTGAAACTAGGTAAGCAAATTCTCCAACTTCTGGATTAATCCAGATGAACTTACCTTCCAAGGATTTATGATAACCTGATCTTTGAGCCAGAACAATTAGGCTGGGTAATTGGGTAAAATTAAGGAGGTATTAAGTCTGATTCTGAGGTCTTAAAGTCAATGAAAATTCCTTTCCTTTCTTCTTGATGCAGCAACAACTATGAGATGTGCCATAACCCTCTGATATGACCCAAAGAGCCACACAGAACACCAAGTACGTGCCCGGCACTGTGAAACTCCAAAAAACGGGGGGCTTTACAGACGTGTAGTAACATGGGGAAGCCCTGTCCTGAACTCCAGAGTTCCAGGAAGGTAGAATGATGCAACCACTCTTCCCACAATTCTGATTTACTGATCGGAAATCAATGATGCTCCTACATCAGCTCAGGACTAGACCCAAGACTAAGATTAAAGATTCCCAGGGCTATTCAGTAGCTATCTCTCCCTTTGGCTGGGGCAACTTGATGACTCTAGGTTAGAATAATTCCCTAGCTTCTCCCAAAGCTGAAGTCATAGCAAAAGTCATATCAAACCCTGGTACCTGCCTGGTACCTCTGCAGCCTCTAGTAAGTGGGTGCACATCAGCCTGGCCGTGCAGCCCAGAAACGTACAACAGAAGGTTTAAATCACTGTGGAGAATCAAGGTAATAACGGCATAGCTGGTGGCAGTAGCGGAGTGGGTGTACAGGAAAGGCACAGACAAAAACTCTCCTTTTACCAAATGTCTGAAATTCCACCTTGGAACATTATTCCCTTATTTTAAGGTTTAAAACAGACACTGAAAGCTAACCCTATAGAAGCTCTCTTAATTGGTCTGTCTTCCACTCTATGCTACATACTGTATGAGACTAGGCTAAAATAGAGTTATGGTTTCATCATAATGTGGTCTCCCCCTCCCCCTAAAAAAACCTTTAAATATTCCCACTGTTTAGCAAGCTAAGAAGATATGCATTGCTTCAGCATTTGAGAAATTCATGGAATGGACCCAGGCTGCCTTTCCTGCTTCTCTCATGAGCACACCCATTACTTTAGCTAAGTAGATCCACACGCTGCTCACTGAACACACTCCTCGCTCCAAAAGTCTGTGGCCTCACTTACAATTTGGCCCTCCACAGACATCTTTCCTTCTTGCATTTCTGCTGAAACCCCGCACACACTTCATCACTCTGTTTGTGAAACTAGGTAAGCAAGTTCTTACCAATCCTTACCTCGTTGGCTGGAGAGTTTTCTTGCATCCTCCTAAATGGGCAGTCCAGAGATCAGCAAACTTTTTCTGCAAACGGCCAGGTAGTAAATATTTTTGGCTTTCTGAGCCATAAGGTTTCGGTCACAACCACTCAAGTCTCACCGTGGCAAAAATAAGCTATAGCTGCTACCTAAATGAATGAGCATGGCTGTGTTCCAATAAAACTTTATTTATGGACAGTGACATTTAAATTTTACATAATTGTAAGGGATCATGAAATATCATTACTCTTGATTTTCTGTCAACCATTAAAAAATGTAAAAGCCATTCTTAGCCTGAAGGGGTACTTTGCCAATTTCTGGGGCAGGGTTTACCTTTATGTTAAACTCCTCCGGCGGCTCACTAAAAACTGCTTTTCACTCCTTGAGTTGTGGCTTTTTTGCATGGTAGTAATGGATGTACTTATTCTTCAAACTTTCCATTACTCTGTAAACTCTCTGAGGACAGGAATATTGTCATCTTAATAGAGGCTGTGATATTGTGATTTATAATAAAATAATATATTGATCTTCATCCCTATTTTTGACACAGAGCCCCTAAAGCCCTTGGAATTTCCTTTAATGAGAGCAATAAAGGTGTCTTTTGTTATATTAATGAGGTGACTGGGTGGGAAAACTATCCATGTGATTAGAGTGTTGGAACTTTCAGTCCCACCCTCTGACCTCCTGGGAGAAGAGAAGGGCTGGATGTTGAATCAATAACCAATGGCCAGTGGTTTCATCAATCATGCCTGTGTAATGAAGCCTCCATACAAAACCCAAAACAGGGTTTGGAGAGCTTCCAGGTTGGTGAACATGTGGAGATTTGGGGAGAAAGGCAAGCTCAGAGAGAGTGTGGAAGCTCCGCACCCTTTCCCCATACATTGCCCTAAGCATCTCTTCCATCTGGCTGTTCTTGAGTTATATCCTGTTATAATAAACCAGTGAACTAGTGAGTAAATGGGCTTCCTGAGTCCTGTGAGCCGCTCTAGCAAATTAATCAAATCCAAGGAGGGGGTCATGGGAACCTCAGATTTATAGCCAGTCTATCAGAGGTACAGGTAATAACGTGGACTTGCAATTGGCATCCTGAATTGGAGGGGGTCGTTGGAACCTCCAATTTGTAGCCAATCAGTTAGAAGCACAGGGAGCAACAAGGGCTTGTGACTGGTGTCTGAAGTGGAGAGTGTCTTGCGACACTGAGCACTTTACTAGTGGAATCTGCTATCTCTGGGTAGATTGTGGTGGAATTGAGTTGAATTGTAGGACACCCAGCTGGTGTCTGGAGAATGGCTGATGGTGTGGGACACCTCCCCACCACCCCGCCACGTTGGAATTGGGTTCAGGACCCTAATTTTAGAGGCTAACATTTATTGATCACTTTGCTAAGGCACTGAGCTAAATGTTTTGCGTGGAAAATCTCATAACAAACGCATGAGGTAGGTATTATGATTGTTATAATGTATAAGTGGTATTACTTTTAAAGATGATAAAACGAATACTTGGGGAGGTTCCATATTTAATAAGTGTAGAGCTATGATTTAATTATTTAGGCAGTCAGACCCCAGAGCTCACCTTCTCTACCACTCTACAGACTCCCTACCCCTGTTTCACACAGTAAGGCCTTAATAAAAGTCTGGTGAATGTGTGTTATATTTTGGATTAAATCGTTTCTCTCCTGAGAACAGCTGAAGCTGATAGTAAGAAAGAGTGAAAAAAAGCTCACAGAGCAACTTAAAGAGCCACGGCAGAGCACCTCGGAGGCAGGCAAGCATCAGAGAAGTGAGGAGTGGGTGCCACTGAAGCTTGCCTGCCTTCGGAGGGTCTTGCCCTGTCGTTGCTCAGCTGTTTGCTCAACTCAGAGTGCGCACAGAGGCATTCAGACCTGAATCCCGGTATCACGCGCAGCTGAAGAAGAAGTGCAGGACAGGAGCAACCCGTGGGGAAATGCACAGAGACCTGCTGAGCCCCAGGGGCCGGGCCATGGTTGTGAGCATGCAGCACGCCAGCTGCATTCCCAGAAGGAGAGAAATGAGCTGCAGCTGGGAGGCCACTTGTGCGAGAGAAAAAAAAAAAAGACTTTCTTAACCATCAGATTTGAGCAAGTTGCTTAAGTGTGAAAGGTTTTGTTGGAAGCAAGTTAAATGGTGCTAAGTCACGAGACAAAAGATCACACCCTCCGGCTCAAGATGCCTGTCTCTAGGGACTGTTTCTAACAGTCTCAGGTCTGGGTGAGGACAAAGCAGTGAAAGACATCCAGATTAGCTGAGGGAGCACAGTGACCTGATAACACGAAAAACAAGGGCTCCTGAAATCCCCAGGGCTGTTCTATCAGTGAGAAAGGAAAGGCAAGGAGGAAAGATGCTGGCCACAGTTTTGCAGCTCAGCACTTATGGAGTGGCTGCATCCGTACCTCCAAGAGCTGGACAGCAATGTGCTCTCACCCCGCCCCAGATCGTCAGGATCTGCATTTTCACAAATCTTTTGCACATCACAGTGTGAAATGTACTGGCCTGCCATGCTCAGACTAAACACACCTGTCCTGGAAGATCCACAGTTCCTTTTGAATATCTCTTCAAAAGAAAGTATGATTTCAGGGGCTTCCCTGGTGGCGCAGTGGTTGAGAGTCCGCCTGCCGATGCAGGGGATGCGGGTTTGTGCGCCGGTCCGGGAAGATCCCACATGCCGCGGAGCGGCTGGGCCCGTGAGCCATGGCCGCTGCGCCTGCGCGTCTGGAGCCTGTGCTCCGCAACGGGAGAGGCCACGACAGTGAGAGGCCCGCATACCGGAAAAAAAAAAAAAAAGAAAGAAAGTATGATTTCAGAGGTGCCTGTATTATGAAATTCAGAGAAATAAGAAGCAGCAGGTAAACTAGCCAAAGCCCTGAATTTGCAATCAGGAGACTAGGGTTGTAAATCCAACAGGTCCTATCCCAACTGCAACCTCATGGAAGTCTTTTCGCTTCTCTGGGCCTCAGTTTCTGTGTCTGTACACTGAGGGAGTTGACTAGGAGATTCAAGACTCAGACATTCAAAGTATCAAAGTCCTAATTTTGTGCAAATGTATATATGTTCCATTTTTCTATTTCCCTAAATAAAGAAAGCATCAAAGTTGACTGTGACCTAATCCTACTCTGGTACGGACAGCATCTCTCCCATACACTTTAACCTCTACTGTCACTTACCTTTAAAAATTAGTTATATAGTACATTGAACATATCATGAGACTAAGATCTTTCTCAAATGTGCCAGTCCCCAGAAAGAATCACCAAAGTGAGTGAGCACAGAATTTGTCTGCTGGCCAGAATCCTATATATCAAGACTCTTGATTCTGCATAGTTCAAAATGCCTTTACTTGTATGCTCAGCAAACTAGCAAATGACCCACCTTATTAGGAAAGCAGACACCATCTTCCTTTAAGCACCTAATTCCTCTCAGAATGCAAGAGCACATCATTTATCAGTTAGCAAAAAGCTGTGCACCTTCCCCAAAGCCTTTGTATGAGAGAGCAAAGCCTTCTAAAGGAATGCCTTACTTGACATTTTTTAAAGCCAACTTGTCCGTCTGTATGGAAAATCTGAATAAAACCTACTGTCCTAGTTGGGGAGAAAAATAAAAACCAAGACTGCTAAAAATAAATAAATAAAATATGCAAATCACTCATCCCATGCCACAATTGGCTTCAACCTATTTAAACAAGAAAAAGAGGTCAGAACACAGGGAGAGAAAGCTCTAACTCCCATCAACTCCCTACCCTTATCGCTTGCAAATGGGGTGGATCTTCCTTCCTCCGCATCTCCTCAGTTCTCCCAGGTCAAGATAGAGCCAATCCTGCCCAGGGTGCTAGGTCAACAAACAGAAATTTAGATAATTTTCGTGTCCTTGCAAATGATGCGTTTGACCAGAAACAGTGTAACCAGTCAGCCAATCTGGGCTCTATACTTACTTCTTTGTTCCTTATTCTTTATCCTATAAAAGCATCCTGCCTTCTGCCCCGTTTTGCAGGTGTCTGGGCCCTTGAGACCAGAGACTGCTGGCTTCATGAAGTGTTGAATAAAGTTTGACACCTATAAAGAAGACACCTATACTGTCTTCTTTCATCATTTTTAAACAATATTACTGAATGAACGGAAAATACAGGCTGGTGCCATGTTTCCAGACTAAGAAAAAAAGCTCACCGCGGGGTAAATTTGGCCACACCTACACAAGTCATCTCACTTCCCATCTGCTCCAGTTACCCTCCTTCCCCCCAAGCCACCCAAAAGTAACTCATTTGCAATTGTCCGTGGAGCCTGTATTTCATCGTGGGAAATGGAAAGCTCAAATAAGGAAGGCTGCTTATCTTTTTTTTTTTTCAGTGATGAAGGATCATTGTCCCTGGCGCTGACCTTAGCTGATTTTCTTGCCTTTGTTGTACGCTAAAGACAAGGTATTCCTGTTTAGTTTCCAAAGGTCTTTTCCTGCCGATACATAGAAATCTTCCTGCCCGCTGCTCCGCGTCTCCCCACCGCCTGTCCTAGAGAAACAGGTGCCAACAGCCAGAGCAAGGCTAACGTGCTCTTTGTAGCCCCCAAGCAAGGGAAAACTGGGAGGGACAGGAGTGCGACTTGCGATTGACCCAGCTTCCTCTCCTCTGCCTTCCCACCCGCTGTGTAACCTTGAGGTGACAGGGGGCTCGGTTCCTGGAAGCCCTGCGGCTGTGCCGCTGCCGGCTAGAGGTGGTGACGCCCGCGGACTGACGAGGGCGAAGGAGGGAGCCCGCGAATCACCCCCCCGCCGCTGCTCTGCCGCCGACAGGCCTGGGGCGCCGGCTTATGCTTTTGTTGTCCGAGCCGCTGAAAGAAGCAATTATCTCTCAACTAGAGTTTGTGAATGTTCGTTAAGATAAAACAAAACTCCCCGTGTTCCGGGGGCGCAGGAATTCTCCCCTGAGGTTTGGATCGTCGCAGGAGGGGCTCCCAGGGCGGCTCTCGGGGCGGCGGGTAGGAGCCACGCCTTGCGGTCCCCAGGGTCCCAGCGGCCTGGCCACAGCCGCAGCCGGGGATGAGGGCGTAGGGAGGGGCTGACGGGCGAAACAAAGGGATGAGGTCACCCTAAAGAGAGGCCGGAGGGAACGCCTAAAGGAGGCAGAAAATGAGTCGCGAAGAGGGACTGTGGGACGGAAACTGGAGTCAAAATGCAGGGGGAGGGGCCGGGAGACAAAGGCCGAGCGGCTTGCGGAGGAGAGACCTAGCTGTCAGTCGTCAGCTGTCTGCGCTTGACAGAAACCGGGGAGACACGAATCAGAACCTGTGCTGCTTAGGGTAAATAAGAAAGTTTGCTTAAACCCTTTCCGCTGCTTCCCAGAATGCTGTGCCACAAGCTCCCACGATTTGTGTCAGTTCTGTGAATGAGATAGATAGACAGATAGATAATAGATAGATGATAGATAGATGATAAGATAGATAGATGATACATAGATACATAGATGATAAGATAGATGATACATAGATACATAGATGATAGATAGATGGATGATAGATAGATGATACATAGATGATACATAGATACATAGATGATAGATGGATGAGAGACAGATAGATGGTAGATAGATGGATAGATAGATAGATGATACATAGATAGATGATAGATATTAAGGCTGAGATGGTCTAAGAATGGGCTTCAAGGTGTCCCTGAATCTGAAGTAATATGCCTTGTACTTTGTTTACATGATTATTTTGCTGTTGAATGTCCACAGGTTTTCTAAGAATGTCAGAGGTCTCCAATACCCAAAAAAGGTTAAATGTTGCTAGGCTTTGGAAGCACTGTGGAAAAGGAAAAAAACAAAACAAACAAACAAACAAAACACAAACACCAAAAACCCAACAAGCTTACCTAAAATGCAGATGATATCAGAGGTGAGGAATTCTGTATCACCTCCTCTCTAGGTTAATCCGATTAATACCCGACATCTAGACAAGATAAACATTTTGAAGGCAGGAGGCCAAAGGCTAGTACGTTTTTATTTGAGGAAAGACTGAAGCCTGGATCATGAAAGACCAAGGGACGGGTTGGAGGGAAAGCTGGGAGGCAGTCTTCCAGGTGTGGGCAGGTTCATGGAGAAAAAGAAGTACTGGCTTCATGTATCTTTGGTTTTGTCTGGGCTGACACTGAGGCAAGTCACCAGAGGAGAAAGCCTGTACTTCACTACATAAGAAGAATATTAACTAATACTCTAGGGACATTCTTGTGCCAGTTTAGCTTTCCCCCCCAGTCGTAAGTTCATTGAGGGCAGGGACTTTGTTGGGTTGGCCATGTCAACATCAGTTCCTAACATAGTTCATGGCACAGTGGGTACTCAGTAAATATTTGTGGAATAAATGAATGAATTACCAAGCGATGCACATATTCTTCTCCCTTTTCCCCAATAAACTGACCAGTAGCAAGAGGCCTGGGATCAATTTCGCCATCTGGTGGTAACTATTGAATTGACAAAATCTCTTACCCACTGTTCCTTTCTTCTGCCTGGGGTAGGGGTGGGGATGGGGGAGGGGCGACCATACATCCGACAAGTTCTTCTCCTTAGACCTAAGCAACTCACCTCTCCTGCACTTCCACTCAGGTCTTCACCTGCTCACACAAACCACTCATTTCCCCTTTAATGTCCTTTTTCTCAGTCTACCCCCTGCCCTGAGTTCACCTCCCCACAATGGTACTTCTCCTTTTGCCCAATGGGCATGGGAAATTTCCTTTATATTCATCCCTCTTCTCATTCCTCTTGAGAATCCCAACATGATACAAAGTTACCTCATAAACAATAGTTTTGTTGTAATTTCCATTCTGGCTACTGTGGAATGGGGCTAGCATAACACCTACAGATCAGAAAAGGGAAGTTTTAAGTGTGTTTGTGTTTGTGAAATTAGATATAAAGAACTGGTTCTATTACATTCCCAAACCCGATATCATTATTGTTTTCTCCTATGTTTTCACTGCAAATGTACAGAATTCCAGCTACATTTGGGATCAACCTGAATTTTATAGACAGGTCTGGAAACATTAACACCATTTTATGTTATTTCTGTGGCAGGAGTGTCTTAAGTTTCAAGTTTATTTAGTTTTGAAAAACAAGCCATTCGTAACTAAGAAATTGCTTGCTCTTCTAAGAAGCTGTTTTCTAAGAGGCTGTCCTACTAAGGTACTAACACTTTCTGGGAAACAGGAAAGATGAACAATGTTTCCATTATTATAAAACTGAAGTTTAGGGTAGACGAATGATTTTCTCCCAACCAAATGACAGATGAGCAGAAAAAGTGCGCATTCACCTAGACGAAGGATTTCCAACTTCAGCTTGTATATTTTACCACCAGGGTTCTTGTGTAAAGCAGATTCCATGACGCTGACTGAAGAAGTCTGGCGTAGCACTACAGAGGGCCTGAAATGCATTTTAATAAGTACCCTAGTGGGCTTAGACCACAATAAGGATGATAAGCTGAGCCACATTCCTGTTTGGGAATAGTTTCCTTGATTTTACTGAAAATGTTTATATCAAGCAACAGTCAGAATTTTCTATTCCTACCCCATTGCCTCCTGCTTTTAGACAGTTGGAGCTATCCCACACATATGACCAAGACAGCTGGAGCTATCCCACACATATGACCAAGAATTCCTGTCTTAAATTCCAACATGCATAGACTCACTTAGCCCAACATGTGAGGTCTAGGAGAAATCATCAAACCATGTTCTTTCATAGCCATGGAAACCAAGGCCTAGAGAGAGAGTGATGCAACCAGTGATAGAGCTGATGCTAGGCCTCCTCACCTCCTGTGTTTTCCTTTGAGTCCCTAGGGCCACAGAGAAAGAGAAGGCTGAAATTGGGACAATGTAGATAGCTGAATTAGACCATTAGTGTCAAAAGGCACACTTTAGCCTAAGGCACTTGGCAGGTCTCTTTATTATCAGTCCATTCTGGGCCTGAAAGATTCAGATTAGCAGACTAGATTGCTCCTCTGTTACGTTTCAATCATAGACAGCCAGTTTGGTGCTACTGGGTAGTTTATATGGTATCATGAAAAGCAGAAAAGCATAGCCTGGAAAAAGAAGATTACACTTTTCTTTGCCCCAGAGGCAAAATTCCAAAGTTAGGCATAATGTCATGGCATATTATTGTAAACAATGTAAATGCAAATTAACTTCCAATGTTTCATCACGATTACCCATTTATAGGATACATATTGTCTTCTGAAAAGTTTTGGTACATGTGAAGGCACAGATAGCCTTGGTTCAGGAGAAATCTCATCCTTTATGCACACACTGGATCTCTGTATAACATTCTGCACACGATATATGACATAGATTAGATTTCATCTAATCCTTCTTGTTACATCCAAGGTAACATTGGCATTTAAAATAAGGAACCGGGCTTCCCTGGTGGCGCAGTGGTTGAGAGTCCACCTGCCGATGCAGGGGACGTGGGTTCGTGCCCCGGTCCGGGATGATCCCACATGCCGCGGGGCGGCTGGGCCCATGAGCCATGGCTGCTGAGCCTGTGCGTCCAGAGCCTGTGCTCCACAACGGGAGAGGCCACAACAGTGAGAGGCCCGCGTACCGCAAAGAAAAAAATAAAATAAAATAAAATAAAATAAGGAACCATTGAATTCTAGTTTTCAGGAGAGGACCAGTGACCCCTGATCCCTGCCAGACCCTGCAGTGGTGAGTTTAAGAATATTTTGGTGTTCACAGGTCAAAGTATGATACCTTGATGCAATTTGACCTCACTGAAGTCTTGTTATAGGTAGGATGCAGAGACCTCAGGGGTGTGTGGAGCATCAGAGTTTTTCTCATTCGATTCTCTTCTCAATAACTATTTCTTGCCCGGAAAACTTTAGAATCAAAGACCTTCTTGGGCTATGGAGATGTGTCCAGTATCACTAGGAATTTTTAAACGCATCAAATGATCTGCATCATTTTCTAGGTGCCCCTGGACTTTTCTGCTAGGTGTCGCACAGAAATCCCATATATTTGAATGCAAGCACATGCAGTTACAGACACTAAAGAGACCTCCGCACAGAATGTTTCAGCTGCATTGCACTGTGTACATTTCTGGAAAGTGGACTTGGCATTATTTTCCTCCAAGAAACCACCAATTTCCACATCTGTTCTTTACATCAACGGATATAATTACCATGATGTTGTTTGTAGACACATGACCCTCTGAAGGGGCACTGGTTAAACATCTGTAAACAGGAATAAACTTCATATTGTGTCTCTTTCTCAAGTAATGGGAGCAATTTTTGCTGGAGGAAAAAGAAAACCATCTTTTGTCCAGTCAACATTCAGCAGTATCGGCCTTTCTGAAAGTGTGACACTGTTGAGATTGTTTTTGCCTCCAGGAAGGTAGATTTTGCTGAAGCACTCTTTTGACTTAGGAACGTAGTGATCAAATAAAATAGGGCTTTTAAAAAAAGACTGTGAGAGAGGTGTGCTGAAGTAGTATTGGGTTTGCCCGTCATTTTCTCAGATCGTCCTGGGAAGAGCTGGGCTCTTCAGTAAGGAGAGTTTATATTTCCTAAGTCTCTTTCTCCAGAGAAGAACTTTTCAGATAAACTCTTGTAATTTGCTGTTTCATCCTCTGTAGGTAGATAAGTAGACAAGTAGGGGAATTGCTTAAGGTCATACTAAAAACGAGTATAATAGTCAGTGTTTGAAAAACTTTATACTTTGCTCTGAGCACCAATTCTGTTTTGTACCTATGGTGGCCAACTGCTAAACTAAACTAAAACCATGGAATACATGAAATATAGACTATTTTACATCAGAGAAGATAACTTCAAGCTAATGAGAGGCAATTGAACTAAGTTTTCCAGTCTTAAGAATGGCAGAATCACTGCAGAAGCAATGCATAAATTCTTATATGCAGTGGATTTGGGGTAGAGGGAGGAATGGACAGGGAGAGATGGAGAGTGATATTTCCTCCCTACTATTGTTCTATATATTCTGAAAACTCTTCTTTAGGACTAATTTTTAAATTTCAAATGTTTAGTGTTTGGAAAGTGAGAAATCAATCTATTTTTTCATGGGAAAGTGTCTACAAAGTGGAAAGTAAATCGTTTTTCATGGGAAAATTTATTAAATATGAACAGGGCAAAAAATGTTATTTTATAATATAATAGCAACATTTCCATTTGGATAGAATTACCCAAACTCCAGGGCCAGTACAAATTCAGGGCTTCAAGGATAAGGCCCAGAGGAAGCAAGTCGCATATCTCTAAACAAGAGGTTTGAACTAGATGGTCTAGTTCTTTCCAGCTCATTAATTCTGAGAATCTGTAAACCTAGTCCTGGGAGATACAAAAGTTTAAGAAGTAGAGGTTACCCTTGGTAAACTAATGGCCTAAAACACAAAGTGAGAGCAGATACTATTCCTCAAGTCTTTTTCTAACCTCTAACACTGAAAAAACTTCCTTATGTTTTTGGTCAATAAAAATTAAGAAAAATGCATATTCCCTGCTGTCAGTATTCTCCCAAATGAGGCGTAGACATCCAGTTTTTGATGTTTAGCTCAGCCTTACCTCTCATTTGGGTATCTGCATAACCTAACCTAACTCTAGATTCTTCCATTTAACTCAAAATTTTTTTGACTTGTAGCTTGCTCTATCAGAGGTTCTGAATAGCAGGACACATTCAGTGCAAACATGTATAAGATTATACAGAACCCACTGTTAACACTGCTAGAGAAAATCTCTTATCAGTAAATTTATTAGCTGCCATTTTGTCTCAAGATGGTGGTCTGAACCACAATTCCATCTTCATAGCTACTGATTTTCATCAAAATCTGTCAACTCTTTCAAAAATGACCACAATAAGAGAGGTATATGCAAAATATTAGCAACTTAGTTGAGACATCTTAACAATAAAAATCATTTTTTGAATACTGGGTAGCAAGCAGAAATATAGAGATGTAAAAAATGCAACTCTTGCCCTCAAAATATTTATGATTTATGTATGGTAATAAGAAATAAAATTAAAGAATTAAATAAATAACAAAATAGCATAAATTCAGAGTTAAATGGGTGGTACAGCTAATATGTGCTTTAGAAATTAAGATGAGAAAATCATCACTGAGACTGGAAGAATTAACAGAAAGGGGAGAATTCAAAGGGGAAGATGGATTTTGGAGAAAGGTGATGAACTCAGTTTCAATTACAAACATTTGGAAGGGGGAATCCAACTAGAGATGTAAGAAGCATTTGAGTATAGGAAATACAAACCTGGGAGATATATTTATGGAGAGATGATAGTTGAAGCTATAAAGGTGGATGGGATTTCTGATGAAAATTAGAGGTAAAAGGTCAGAAAGATTAAGATCTTGTTCTGGGAAATATCTGCATTTAGAAGATGAAAACAGAAAGTTGATCTAGTGAAAGCCAGCCTAGACAAGGAGAGTAAGAATTGAAAAGGGCCAGCATAGGAGCCAAGAGAAGAGAGAATCAATGCCAGGAAGGGGTGTCCAGCAGAGTCCAGTTGGGTGAAAATGTTAAGTGAACACCAAGAAAAGGACTTTGGAAATGGAAATGTAGAGGCCACTAGGGACCTCAGAGGGAG
>NW_020175123.1:108829-176018 GCF_003031525.2 Neophocaena asiaeorientalis asiaeorientalis | reverse complement strand
AGGACCAAGTAGAAGTGCTTAAGAAAAGCATGGCTTGGGTAAAAATGGAGAAAATTACTATACTCTTTTGAATATATCAGTATACTAGAAGAAAGAAATAGAGAAACTAAAACCTCCCATTTCTGCTTTGGTGAATAAAATGTAGAGAAAGGAAAGAAAAATATACAATTTACATATGAAATGAGCTGAGGGTATGCTTACTCTTGTTGACAGGGTCCAGTTTAATGTTGTGGCATTCAATAGTCACCCCTTCTCACCCTAGGCAACTCATAGTAATTTTTTTTCCAAACAAACAAAAATACCAACCAAACGAACAAACAAAAAATTAATGAGATAATTTTCAACACCAAGCCTAACTTTTCAAACAAAATAAAAAGAAACAACAGCTCTTTTGTGTGTATGAGTGTGTATGTGTGTGTGTGCGTGAGAGAGAGAGAGAAACTGAAACTTCACTTAGCAGGAAACGTAATGCTACAATTTACAGAACTCCATCACTTATGCCTATGCTTCCTTATTGTGGGCCTCCTGACATATGAGTCCCAAATAATAAAAGGTACCGCAGTGTGGCAGAATTGGATTTTACTCTCTTCCACACTTTTTATTTCCCTTTACTCTTTATGAGGAGTGAAGCTAGATTAAGAAACAATGTCTGTTTTTGATACATAACAATATATCAATGTTATGCTACAAGAGGTAGTCAAGTTTAGCAAGCAAATGTCAGTTAATCTTCTCCACGTGCAGCTTTTAAAGCTCTAGGGACCAAACATCTGAAGCTTCTAATGCTGACCCTCTAGGACAGAACATGGCACAATGCACAGAACTGTAAAGATCTAACGTCCCATCTGAAGTCTAGGGGGGTAGGGGTGGAGGGGGGACATAAAAGTAGAAAATGTGGGTTGGGGGAAAGAGAAAAGAAAGGGAGCCCAGAGAGAGATGGGGACACCCAGATGCCTACCTGAAGTAAGCTCTTAATGGACTGAATGGAAATTCAGTGGAAAAAATAACTGGTTTATATCATCTAAATTTCATGTGAGCACATGATCAATATTGAGGTTTTCTTTTTGGTTATAGATATACCTTAATGCTTTCCCATTTATTGTGGAGCTAACCAAGAACTCATGCAGGTTTATGCTGGTGTGGGTTTTATTCTCTTTCCCATGGAAATACACCTAGTGAAAGGAACACTGTGAGGGATGTGAAGATTAAAATGGCCACAGGATGAGAGACATTGGAGCTTCTTGCTAGCTTCCTAAATTAGACAGTGTTTTCAAGATAGCTCCACCTCCCAACAAGGCACTGGCTCCCAAATTTGCACGCAAAAGAATCATCAGAGGAGCTTGTAAATGAAGTCTCTCCTCCAGGAACCTTCCTTTTTAAAAGCCTCTCTAGGTGATACACAGTCAGGTGATCCATAAACCACTTGGGAACATGCTGCTTAGTGTTGCTTAGTAAACTCCTCTGAAGGTGTTTGCTTCCCCATTTTTACTCTGAGCATCCGATCAAAGTTCTTCGCCTAGGAAAAAACGGGAGGGGGTTCAGAATTTTGGCAGGATCTCCTGCATATATACCTCCCCAATTCAACAAACCTCTCATCCACTTCTGTTTCCTTTCTATTTCAAAGGGGTATCATTTTTCCACAGGGAACCCTCTTGAAATCTAAGAATTTGAACCCATCCCTTCATTGATGTGACATTTATTTCCTCCTTCAGCCTTTCAGTCTACCCTTCTCTATGCTTTCCTCCTTTTAACACAGGTCTCTCCCTAGCTTGAAAAAAACACCCTTTTCCTACAATCTCATTTCTCTTCCTCTCTTCAGTGCCAAAATTTTAAAATGCGTGGTCTCTGCCAATTGTCTGCATTTCTTCCATCTCTATCCCTCCAAAGCCCCTGCTACCTGACTTTCATCCTCACCACTCTACTAAATTGTCCCCCCAGAGGTTATTAATAGCCATCCTACATTCAGTGGCCTATTCTCCATTCTCATCCTTCTGCATCACTCTGATTTCATAGTGTTCACCATTCTATTTTGAAGCTTTTTCCTTACTGCCTTCTCTGATTCTGATTATGCTAGTTCTACTGATTTTTGTTTCTTTTAATGAAGTATCTTCTGCCATTGAAGGGAGACTAGGCCCTTCCCTCTGCTCTTCTCTTTCTAACTCTCCCTCGACTGAAACCCATGAAGATGAATAAGCTTTCAATCTCCCTTTGAGTCACTTGCACCTGTTATCTCTCCCTCCACTTCTGAATCTTCAGCTGGTCATTTCTGGATGCCTCATTCATACTGATCATGCTGGAACTTAAAACCATCATCTTCCTTACAAACCAGCTCTTCCTTTCAAGTGTATGAATTCTGCCCAGAGTATTTCCACTCCACTATCTAAGCTGGAAATCTTACAGTCATATTTCATTTCTCTACCAAATTGGGGGAAATTGGCCTGGCTTCTAGAGTTCGGTGGGTTTGAAATGGGGTGATGGAGTTCCATGCTAAATGGTGTCCAAGACTAGAGAAGAGAGTAGGATTGAGAGTCCAGTGTCCAGAGGATCCCCAATCTCAGAGGCCCAGAAGGAATATTTGATAAGGTCTACCTGAAGGGGTCAGAAGCAGAAAATAAAGGTGGGATATACAGTTAGCAATCCAAGAACTAAGGAAATGAAAATGAAAGCGAATAGGTCTGCAGAAGGGCCCATAGTAATTGCCTAAAACAGGGATTACTTCCACGACGTGCCTTGTCATACTGCCTATACCACATGCCACTTGATCAGAAAAATTAGAAGGGTCACAGACCACAAGTATTGACACAGACATTTCTTCATGCCCCATAGAAACTGAAAACAGTCCATTTTTCTCAAAAGGTCTGCAATTAGTTTTACATTTCAATTCCAGTTGTGAACACCCTAGTTCAGGCTTCTTTTGCTCATTCTTATTTTCTTTAAAAATAACCTTGTAACTTGCTTTCCTGTTTCCAGTCTCCCCATGCAATCCGGCATGCCTATGTACCATAAATATCTCTTTCATCATGTCTCTCCCTTAGTCAAAAGCTGCTCATGGCACAAATTTCTTACCACAGCAGGCCACTTTTGTTTTCCTTTTTTAGCTAAGCCTCATCTCCACTCCTATTTCGCCTCCTAACTCTTACCATCAAACAGTCTTCACATTCTTCAGAACGGTCTCCTCAAGGCTCCACAAGAAGCAGCTGTGCCAGCCCACTTAGCTGGAATACTGTCTCTTCTCCCTCATCTTGAACACTCTCCTACTCTTCCCACCCTTAAAGCCCTCAAGTTCCTCTGCCTCCTCCAACGACCCCTCACTGATCTCTCACAGCGCCCATTTCCTTTAATTGCAGACTGCCTTGTTTTGCTATTTTTAAGAGTATTATTCTTTAGTTTGTGCATATTTCTTAAACATCAGCCTTCTTTCCCCTTCTTGATGGTGGGGTTTATATTCCCCTGTCCATCACAATATGTCTCATAGTACATATTAGTAACAGAGTTAGGTCCATAGTAGGGGTTCAGGACACATGAGTTGGTTGTTTAGTTTCCTGGAAAGAGATACGTAACATATAAAACAGGTTGAGAAAAGGGTTTCTGACACACAATATGGCACCAAATTGCAAATAATTCTCAGTGGAGGGGTCTCTTGTGGTTGAGATCTTTCCTGATTATATCCTCTCTATAAGAAGTGGCAATCTACTAATTTAGGGCACTGCAAATAGTTCTGAGGGTATGTGCTTAATTCAGAATAGCTGCAGAGCTTCCCCTCTTTTGTCTTAGATTATTTCTATTTTCTTCCATTTCTTCAGAATGATTTGAAACATATGTGTGTTCGCCCCCTAATGCTCTTTCATTAGACTCTTTCTGAATCTCCACCTATGGTAACCATCCCTGAGTCCTTGCTCCATCATCAAGACACTGTGCAAAATTAAATGCTGTAATTTTCAGGTCTTGCCCTTCCACTTCTATTCTTGACCAAACTCATGGGTTAATTGAGCCTTTCTTTGCAAAGAAAGGAAAATAGAAGGAAGGAAGGAAGGAAGGAAAGAAGGAAGGAAGGGAGGGAGGGAGGAAGAAAGGGAGAGAGAAAGAAAGAAAAAAGAAAGAAAGAAAGAAAGAAAGAAAGAAAGAAAGAAAGAAAGAAAGAAAAAAAAGAAAGAAGAAAGAAAGAAGGAAAGAAAGAAAGTCCCAACATAGTAACAGCTAGTTGTATAAGCAAAGCAAACCTGGGAATGACAGCTTTGGAAGTCGCCACTGTGCATATAAACAGTTGGCATAAGCAGAGACGCTTGCAGGAAGAATCTTTATAGGTCACAAATGCTGGACAGATTGGTGGCCTAGGCCATACAATCTGTTTATCTAAGGCTGACTTACCCTTGGCCCTGAGTTTCTGGACCCCGACAGTGAGGGAATATTAGAAGAATCTTAAATCATGGTTTAAGAATAATCTTATCAAGAAGCATAATCTAATATGTTTTGGTTTTAGTAGCACATTTAAAAAACTTTAAGTTGTCCACTGTTCAATTTCTTAAAATTGTTATTAAACCAAAGTTCTGACAAATGACAGCTGATCATCACCTTAGACCCAAACTAGAAATCTCAAAAATTCCTAAAAGTCCATAGTCTGGGTTTTGTGTATATGTGTATATATTTGCATGCCATTTTATTTTTCATTTTGTGGGAACTCTTAATACCTAAATTCTTGCCAAGGCCAAATGCTGAAAAGCCTCAATAAGTGTTTTTCTTGAGATATTTCAAAGCATTTGACAACTGTAGGCATTTCATTTTAATGCTCTAGATTTATTCCAAAGCTTGATTTTTCTGCGCAAACAAAACTAAACTGAGCTGATGAATCTTCCTTCATTAAGAAGCGAAAGTGTTCTGAAATACATTAAGAAGTCTGGGGACACAACAGGGGACTTCCCTGGAGGTCCAGTGGCTAGGGCTCCACACTGCCACTGCAGGGGGTGTGTGGGTTTGATCCCAGGTCAGGGAACAAGGATCCTGCATGCCGTGTGGCAAAAAAAAAAAAAAGAGGTTTGGAGATTTTTTTTGTGGCAACAAGAAAATAGAGCTCATTGGTTACAAATATCCAGATTTGGTATTTAGCTCCCATCTCTGGATGAGGATGAAGAATGGCGAGGCACAGTGAAGTTTGTCAGGGATCAAGACAAGAAGACAAAGGTGAATGAGTTCACTAAATTAACTGTCCAGAGCTTCACGTATTCGACTTTGACTTCGAGCATTCTGCATCTGACTTTTTGAATGATGGCGGGTAAGCAAAGTTTTGGTTGGGCCCTGCTACCCTTTTAAGTGAGGTTAACCTGCTTTCTCTCTATTGAGGAGTGCTATAAATGAATAGCAACAACACCCAAAATGTTGGAGATATTCCAGTGAAGTCTGAACTCTGACCTCATCATGATGTCATGGAGAGGAATTCATGCACCCTATAGAGGAGACAAGCATATGTGATTCATTTTTTCAGTCTACATCCTTTAATTTATAGTAGACACTTAATAAATGTTTCCTAATGAATAAATCAATGATTTCATAGACAAGATGACTTCTAAAATCGCTTCTAACTTGAAGATACTATGAAAGTGATAGGTGATCTATTGATAAACCAAAATAATATAGGGGCCAGCCATACATGCACCTTAAAGATGTCTCTCTTTGGGGAAAGAAGAAAGAGTGAATGGTAGCTTTTTTAGGCTCTCTGCCTCAATGAGAATGTCAGAGGGATCCAGGCATGCTGAAGATGCCCCACATTAGCAAAGTTACCACCTCACTTCTGTCCTGGAATGAAGCCTCTGATGAAGATCAGGCTTCGAGAATGCCAGGGGATTAGGTTTTGATTCAAGATCAGGTTATAACCCCAGAACCCAGTGCCTGGCCACTGTGCCACCATTTGCTATTCTGCATTCTATTCTTTAATTCCCACAAATCAACTGTTCTCTTAGAATGTTGGAATGTCTGGAAATTTTTCATTTTTATTTAACTCTCCATCAGATTATAAGTTACTGATGCTGAGAAAACGTAGATGCAGAATTCTAGCTGCAGCTACAGCCATGTGGAATCACGGCACACTCAGTAACCACAAAGGATTTTTCTTTTTGCCTGGCAACTTAAATCTTTTCTAGAAGATCTTGCTAGTTTTATCTTGGAATGTTTTTGCCACGTTGACTCTTTGAAGTGTAACCTGGAATGCAAATAGGACATGCGATGGATGTTCTATCTTATTCAGTGTTTAAAATGCCTCCTGGTGTCTGACTTATTGCTACAGGTTTGTTATCCTTTCTCAACCAGTGTTTGAAATCCTCCCACTCTCACCCATTCATCACGCTGATAGTCCTGTCCAAAGATGATCAGGTAAAATACAATAATCAGTCAAAGCCAGATGGTGCCAGTGGCAAAAGCAAGCATTTCCCCTTACGGCGCCTGCATCAAATAAATAAATAATACCATCATATTTGACAATTTAATGAGTATACATTTACCACAGCAGGAAAATTCTCCCCAAATACTTAAACAGTTAAAATGTAAAAGGAGAGATAAATAAGCATTTTTGTAGTGGTATAATGAAAGAGAATAAAGAAGGAGAGAAAGGAAGTGTAGGGTGGGGTCTGCTTTATATAGGATGATGAGAGAAAGCCTCCTTGATGAGATCTACACAGGTGAGATTTGGGCAGAGCCCTGAGGAAGTAAGGGAGAAAAAGTCACGAGAATAAGTGTGAACAAAGCATTTCAGGCAGAGGAACAGCAAGAGCAGAAGCCCTGAGGCTGCTGCCATAACACGGTGAAAAATATTAGTAGCTTTGGTCTGATTTCTTGAGTACAGGATTGTACCAGTCAGATTCTTGCGTGCAAGCATAGAAACTAGACTGGATTCAGATAATATCAGAGCTCACATTATTGATGGGAAGGCCAGAGAACAAGGCTCAAAAAATAGGCAGGAACCAAGGAAAGCAAGCTGGATCCAGGAAACAGAGTCAAGGTGAGACCCCTGACTGGTTAGGACATCAGTTCGTGGGTACCACAGACACCAGACCCCAAATGCCACCATCTCTGAAAATAATTTATCATTGCCATTGCATCTTTACATCATTCCTTGAAGATTCAGAGTGGCTGAGTCTAGGTCTTGAGATGCTCACATTCCAGTTGCCTGGAAGCGATAAGCCTCTGTACCTTCTAAGTGTGAAGGAAGCTTAAACTTCTATTCTTATTTTATTGACCACATCCGTAAGATAGGCTAATTATGTCTCTGAGTTCCAGACTCCAAGAACCGATATCTATTAGTCCTAAAAACTATTGAGAGCACAGGGTGGGCAAAATTTAAATCAGCAACGTTAGTATCTTATTTCTCAATTAACCAATTGTAAGTTCCTTAAACCTTACACATGTACACACACACACACACACACACACACACACACACACAAAATCCAGAAACTAGTCCTTGAAGAATTCCTACCAAAAAATACTTGGCATATGATTCCTTTAACATAGACCCCAAAGCATCATCATCAACAACATCAACAATAAAAAGCAATAGCTAACATTAGTGCTCACCATATGCCAAGTATAGTTCCAAGTATTTTACATATATTAACACATTTAATCCTTAAAAAGCCTCTGGCTTTGCAGTATTTAAGTCTTAATACCTATGAATGTTCTCTTATTCACAAAACTCACCCTCCAGGTCTCCAAGGCAGATTGGATAGTCACATCTACATGAGAAGAAACACTAGTGCATTCCTACAGTGGAAAACATCCCTGAACAATTAGGAAAATACACCTGAGATTAATAAAATTATCCAGGAGCACATTGTAGAATACACACTTTGAAATAGACATAGAGAGGTCTACCACACTATACTGTGAGCTACTTGAGGGTAAAGAGTGTTCCTTTTTTAAGAAAAGTATTTCTATATTTCCAGTATTCTGCATAATTTCTGGCTTAGTAGATGGTTAATAAATGTTTATTGAATGAATAAGTGACTTTCATATAACATTTGAGGAAAATATTTTCTCACAAAGTTAGTCCTGATAAAAAAAGACTAATTGAAAATAAGATAAATGAGTCAAAAGGTGGAAAACACAAAAACTTCTAGTCTTCATTTGTGAAAGAATCCTGCCCATTTATGAACCACATAAATGCTGACTTCATAAATTTATAATACTTAGGGATATGTACATCCAGAAATTGAAAGCATCATCCTCTTTTTATCCCTCTGAAAGAAGTGGCACTGACATAGGAAGAAATTCCAGCTCAGCCCTTTCTGAGCCGAATACCTTAACTTCCCAACATCCACACCATGAAGGATTGGACATAGATCAGTGTTTCCCAAATTCTGCTCCCTAGGCTTCCTCAGAGGGGCCTCAGAGCAGAGAGGAGGGGACTGACAGGACAGAAGGCTGGGCCACCAAACTCTGCTCTGGCCAAATAGCACCTGTTACCTATTTTATGTCTTTGGATTCTGAGAAATATCTGGGATCAAAAGTTCTGTGGCTCAAAAGAAGTTTAAAAAAAAACAACTAGATAATCTCTAAGATCCCTTTAGCTCTACTAATCAATGATAATTATTACCATCAGGTATATAGTGAAAAAGAAGGACAACTTTTCCCTGGGAGATTAAATAAAAAGGTAGTTAGTAGGAAGCCTTGAACAGTGCCTTGTGAAATCTGGAACAGTGGCGAACCCAGGAATGAAACTTAAGCAGTGTCTAGGGGAAACAGAAAAGGACAGTAAGTACAAAACATATAAATGCTCTTTCTCTTCTCTCTTTTCTCTCTCTCTCTCTCTGTGTGTGTATACATATCTATGTCCAACATATACACACACACATAAACTATATGGGGAGAGAAGACTTACTAGGGAGGTTACTATAGGGATTGCAGCATGGATCCAGATGGAGAATGAGGAAAGGTCTGGAATGATTTTATAAAAGAGGTGATTTTTCAACAGAATTTTTGGAGGCAAAACATAGTTTGGCAGATGGAGGAAAGAAAGCATTTCAGGTGGTGAAGATAGCACCACTTAATGTTAGGAGGAAATAAAAGCTTATATGGATAGAGTGCCTAGTAGAGTTTGTTATCCTCTAGTCTATTTAGTCTATTCTCTAATCTTTTTGTACCATCTTAGGCCTGACCTGTTGACCACCCACTGGAATCCAAGGAAAACTCCCTTCTTAGTTCCAGAGAATTAGGCTGAAATTTTGTTTAATCAGAACAACCCAGATTTATTGGCTATTCCTGGAGTATGATAAGGTCATTGGCAACTTAAAATTTACATCTTCTAGAAATGGCTCCAAGGGTTCCACCCATGTCCAGTGGGTCTTTTAAAGTTCTACCATATCCCACCAATCCAACTTGTCCAACATTGAATACTTGCTTCTGTCATCTACTTTCTCAGCAACCCAAACTACTCATGTATCTTCTCCACCTCCCCTATAATTACTGAAATAAAAAATGTACAACTGAGAAAAGTGACTCATTTTTTTCAGCTGAAGTCTGCTTCAGCTTGCCTTCCTTATGCTCATCCATTCCCTAAACTGGAAAATTATATTCTTTTGGTTCTTCCCAAATTTGATTTTGGAGTGAGCATTACCCCAACCTATAAATGAGATTTGTTTCCAAAGTTTGTTTTGCAAGTTAGCAGCTTGAAACTTAGAATATCATTTCCGGAAGAAAGAAATCTAAAAGAGTGTTTAAGTTTCCAGCCAGACCCAAAAAAGTATTTTTAATCTCTATGTTATATAGCTTTAGTTCAAAGGGACCTAGCTACCTAATGACCATGAAACATTCTTCTGTTTTCTTGATTCTCATATATATTCTTAAAAAGGAAACAGACTACACTGAAGATTATTTCTCCCTCTCCAGAATTCCAAGGGAGAATCCATTCCTCCTCATCTCCACTCCCCAGAACAAATATTTTTGTAAGAGACATATGCTAGACGTTGTTAAGTCAATGGTTACCTGGCCATTTGTTTCTTCCTTCCCCTGTAGGAAAATCTTTCATTTTGTTTATCAGTTTGGGCATAAACAATATCAGACAGGTGGATGCTTCCATAGCACATAGACAGTCACCAGAAAAAACAACAATTAAGCATCATAGTGCATATTTTTTTTCTAATTTGAAATTAAAGAGAGTAAAAGGAGTAAGAGAATGTGTGCATGCAACTACAAGTCATATCATTAACAAAGAGGAAGGGTGTGAAACTTCACCAGGATTCCTCTGGGAGGGGTTTCAGAAGTCAGCAGTTTTAGATATTATGAAAAGGTTGAAGGTTTAGCACCTAGCTTGGAAGGCATATTAATGGGTTAAAAATATATAACTTTAAACTGCTATTCATCCTTAGCCCAAATCATAAGAAGTTTATACTGTCAAGTATGGCTATCTTTCCATGTTGAAGTATCTCTCTACAAAATGGGGACTGTCATTTGCTGAAGCAACCAGCTGGTACCACTTGGGTGAAATCCAAGTCTGTGCGGTCTTAGCTCTGTGTGAGATATCTATCAGGTGCCTAATTATAAAGTGTGCCAGAGTGGGCAGTTTCCATGATTAATTGGTGGGAAGTGGGCAATGTTTGCCTTAGACTTAACCAAATTTTGCCATCACATACAACTCATTAGACACTGATATTTGGTCATATGTGTGGGCTTCATTTACTCAACTTCTATTTAATGGGAGCCTATTATGTGCAAAGCATTGAACTAAGGCTATATACATAAGACAATAAACGAAACATGATTCCTACGCGAAGGGAGATTTTAGAATAGCAAAAGAGACAGACATGTAAATTAATATTTATAATAAAGTGTGGAATGTTGTAGTATAGGCATGTACTAGACACAATGATGGCACAAAGGAAAGATCAACATATCTGCTTGGAGGATCAGGGAGTCTCCACAAAGAAAAAAACAACTCTAGCCACATTATGGAAACACATTAGAAAGGTGTTATGTAGAAAAGAAGGGAAAGGAAGGTATTCCAGGCAAAAGGAATAGTATTTAGAAAGGGGGAAAGGATGAAGTAACATGGGTTGTTCCATGATATTGTACAATTACAGTGGAGTGTGGGATGTGAAGAGGGGTAGATTTTGAAGTTTGAAGAGATAGGCAGGGACCAGAAAATTAGCAAGTAAATTTTTTAAAAATCAGATTGAGAACAATTCTTAAAGAAAACAAAAGAAGTGGGGTGATGTGTTAGAAAGTAACCTGGACACCACTCAGATGGATTTGTCACAGAAGACCTCTCAAGTAAAGAATAAGAGAAAGAGCATTCTGGGTAGAGAGAGTAACACACGCAAAGGCTTTGAAGAGGGAATGTGCTTGGTGTGTTTTAAAAACTAAAAGGAGGCCAGTAGACTTGGTGAGCAAGAAGTGTTTGGTTATAAGAAAAATTCAGAGGAAGGGACAAGTCCTGGATTATGTAGACTTTTACAGGCCTTAGCAGTAATGAGTTTGGCTTTGGTTCTATGTGGAATAGGAAGCTATCAAAGGTTTTTAAATAGTGGAAACACATGATCTGATAGAAACTTTTTAAAAGACCATTCTTTCTACTGAGGGGAGAATGATTATAAAAGGTTGAGGGTGAAAGACAGGAGATTAGATGGGAAGGCTGTTGTGTCAGTCTCCATGAGAGACAACTGGGTTAGAGATGATAGTGGAGATGATGAAAAAGGGACAGAGATGACGTATTTTTGAGGTAGAGGGTGATGGCAAAGGAAGAACGAATGGCTATTTTGTTGTTATCTACTTATAGAAACTAGAAAAAGTAGTAGCATCTAACAATAAAAGGAAGACTGGGGGAATTAATCAGGGTTCCATTTCCATTTAGATGACTGGATGTGAATGGGGAAGAGATTTGGGAAAAAGAGATGAAGACTTACTTTTAGGACATGTGGAGATTGGGCTCCTGTGGGTCATCAGGACAAGATTTCTAGTGGACAGTTATATACAAAGCTCCAGAGCCCGGGAAGTAGACTTGGCTAGAGAGCCTGGAGAATTTGAGACCCATTCGTCATGTAGGAGTTGTGGGCACAGATTAGATTAGTCTTGGAACTTCTGTTGACTAAGAACTTGCAAGAATAAGGACAAAAGCCTGCATAACAAAACTTTTCAGGGGCGGAGAGAGAAAGAGAGCCAAGGGAGAAAAAAAAGAATGTGAAGCCAAGGATAGAGAAGAGAAAAAACAGCAGAAATAGGTGTTATGGAGCCAAGAAAGTAAAGAGAAGGCATGTTTCATGGTTTCAAATGTCCCAGAGAGGTCATGCAAGATAGCTCCACTTGTCTTTCTGAGAGTTTACAGATCCATCTATTTGTCCTGTAAACTCCCTCAGAGACAATCAAATGTGTTTCTTGAGCCAGGCTCTGAACTCGATACCTTACCTTCAAAGAGTTTGCAAACTAGCTCGGGAAGATCAGGTACATACAAATACCAATGGATAATCAAGTAGGGCTCTGTTTAGTGAAGGCTGAATAAACAGGACCGGTAGCATGTGATACTGAAGATCTAAGAGGGGAAGAAGTCACTGGCCATCAGGAAAGCCTTCACAAATGAGATAACTCATGATTCAGGCCTCAGAGTGTGGGTGAAATTGAACTCGGCACCAAGGGGACTCTCCAAGTAGTGGAAATGACAATAAACAAAAGTATAGGGACACTAATACTTAAATTCATGCTAAGTGTGGCTAAGACAAAGTGCCACAGTGGAGGAGGAGCTTTGCTATAGAACATGCTATTCTATAAGTTGGAAAGCCTTAGAGACAATTTAGTTCAATACTTTTATTTTATATAGAGGGAAATGATAGCCCAGAGAGATTAAATTTGTTTAAATTCACAAGTCTAGTCAATGGCAGAACCAGTAGGAGGTGAGGCAAGAATAGGAGATTGGTACCAGATTCTGATAAGCCTTGAAAAACAATTATAAATAAATAAATTAGAATTGATGCTCTAAACAAAGAAAATCCATGGAAATTTTGAGAAAAAGGGGGTTGAAAAGTAAGGTTAACCAGCAGGCAGTGTGCAAAGATGATGCCAAGAAAGCAGGGAATTTTGGTGACTATCCAGCCTTTCTTACCTGGGGTTTCTCATGTGAACCACAGAACCCTTAAAAAAATGATTTGAGTGCTGCCTCCATTCTGCAAAGTATGGTGTGTAACTAGTACTGGTCTAGATGTACAGGAAAGAGATTAATTCATTACCTACAATTACGGTCTTTAGGGCCTTAGGGTGTTAGGGCTTGGTTCTCTTCTAGAATGCTGGTTAAGAAAGGCTGGCAAAAGAAGGAAAAAGACATAAAAGACATTGCAAATAGAATTTGGTAACTGATAGTACAGCTTTCATGAGGGAAGATAGAGTAATTATTTCCATATTATGAGCTGCATAACTGGGAACGTCTGGTGTCTCCAAAAAGATATTGTCAAGAGTAGGGGAGTCAGAGGTCTAATCTAGGGAGAAGATAATTAGCTTAACATGATAGTTTCTGAGGTGGTAACAAAAAAATAAAAGAAAAAATAATAATGTTTTTAATATCTGGAAATCTCGGATTATGGGAAAGTTAATTTTTCTGTTGGTTTTCCTGTGGTTCTCATAGTTTGGTCCTTTATGGATGGATTTTTACAATACACCTAAGTTCAGTAAAAGTAGCGGTTTTGATAAGACATACTTAAAATAAATTTCAGCTTATACATGAGCCAATCAGTTTCCACTGACACTAGAATGAGAACATAGAATTATAGAGGCTACAGGAAAACCCATAATTACTGAAAGATACATAGTCTTTTTTTTCACCAAGAATCACGTTTCTTTTCACTTAAGTGAGGATAAAAACTGAATTGGGTCCTAAGTATGCTTAAGTATACTTAAGTAGACTAGTGCCCACACTTCTTGGATTCTTTCCTAAATACTCTTATTCTTGGGCTTACTGTATCGTCCAGATGATGTTCAGAAGTGAAGTCTGAGCCATCTGTGGTCTTACGTTCCCATGACAGTTTTCACTGGAGGGCAATGGCCCAATTCCAAACGGTAATTCTATTTTATAACTTCTCCTCCCTTTTCAAGAATAGTCCTCTTCATTTCTTCTTCTATACTGGTTTCACTCCAAAGGGGTAAGGTATGAAGTTCAAGATGAAAGAAAGTATGCAAGAAACTAGATCTTGTTGATGTTTTCTATACAGCTCTCCAGTTAACTGTCCATAAGTATGGAACACAAATCTCGCTGAGTTATCTAAAGCTATCACTCCGTATTCTCAGTCAAAGGCAATCAAAGACATGAAGAGCCCTGAATTTAGATTAGCATGAAAGATTTATTCAAATGAATACTAAATACAAACCCGATTTCTCCAGAGTAGCTTTCCAAGGCCATAAAGAAAACAGAATCGCCTTCTCTTTCATTGGAGTAAAAAAGTCCTTGGAATGCTGTGGTTAAGGAAGATTGCAAATGGTGCTTACTCTTCAGAAAAAACTAAATAAATGACCAAAACTGAATAAATCAAACCCCCAAATCAGATTCACCTAAAGAAAGAGCCAATATTTTTTAAGTGAGATAATATTTTCTCTTTCCTTTTGAAAATCTCAGAAATTTTTAGAAATATTAATCCAGTAAAACTTTGGAAGAAAAATTCTCCAGATGCCTAGCTGAAGATGAAATGGGGGATGTTTAAGGTGGGTGACTTATAGAGTCTCATTATTCCTTTACATCTCTCAAATAAAGATTTAAAGAAAGGGGCTTTGAAAGGCAATGCCCACCCTAAATATACTCAATGCTTATTTCCCTTCCCCCATTAGAACCCCACAAGAGTCTGGATAGCCAAAGTGGGGCTGCCCTCAATACAATATGGATCTAGAAATCTAATTGCGAGTTAGGTATTTAGAAACCAATAATTTCTCTTTAAAGAAATCCTGCCTTGCTTTTTGTGTGTGTGTGTGTATAAATATGAGACAGTTGCTGCCTCTACTGGGGTTTGAGTAGAACGGTACAATGCATCTTTTAGACTAGCTGTTGAGGATCTAGTTTGGCTATTAAGAAGAGCTTTGACCTCTCAGTTTATACTCCAAACTGGTAAATTGGTTTCTGAACCAAAAAGCAAGTAGGAGTGGGAAGAGGATTTGCATTTTAACAGCTCCTAGTCTAGGTGAGTTCCTAGGCTGGTTGTGCTAAGAGGTTCTGAAGCCATTTAGGAAAGCAGCCAATTCCTGAGTTTGCTTAACCTTTGGAGATCATTTCATTTATTTTTTCTTTACTTCATCTAGCTCTTTTATGTAGTCATTAATGGGAAGACATTAAGGTCTTTTAAATTTTCATTTAAAAATAACATTTTGAATAGTTATTGGAACCGGGATTACAAATAATGGATGTAAAGCTAATTACCAAAATTCTACATTCAGAGCAAACTGGTGCATATGGAGACAACAGCTCAATGTTTTAGAAAGTGCCAATTTGCTAAAAATAGATAAATATGATGATTACTGCTGGAATTAATTTAAGGGCATTCAAAATGAGATGACTAATATCAAGGAGTAGCATTTCTCTGATATAAATTCAAGGGAGATGTTTTACACCCGTTATTGCCCAATCCTTTTGCAGAAACGAATCCCACAAACCAAAAAGGAGAAGTTAGATCAAAGTTATACCATGCCAAATTAGCAAGAGCATATGATAGTCGATATTCCTCTTAGTCAGGTGGAACCTGCCAGAGTCCAGCTTCTGGAAAAAAGTGAAAACGATGCTTGTCAACTCTAGCTGTGGAGATTTGCCCTAACTTTTCTTTTTTAGGTATAAAACCTCATGAGATCAGTTATCCGTGTGGTTACTGCTTCCTTTCCGAGTCATCGGTGGTGATAACCCTACCAATAATAAGAATATATAATACAGGCTAAATGAAAACAGCCAAAGGGAAAATAGTGATCTACTGCATTTGAGGTAAATCCCTCCTAATCCGGTAAGCTTCCCTATTATGGATGCACAGGAGACTCTTTCTCAGCCAGTTTACTCTCTCCCTAGATTCACAGGTGTGAGTTTCCAGAAATTGTCTAAATCACGTGATCTGGCCCTTCATCCAGTTAGAGATGATGGTTCTATTGGTAACTAGCTGAACTGAGAAGGACCAGTCAGATTCATTCTGTCTCATTCTTCCTCTCATATTCCCTCTCTCTTTTTCTCTCTCTCTGTATATGTGTATGTACATAGATACATTTCTGTTTCTTAGCTAGAATTCCTAATTGAGAGCCAGAGAAGCTGGGGTTATTAGTAACTGACTCTTTTAAATGCAGGGCTCCAGAAAGAAAGTCTATGAATTCCTTATGTTGAAGTTCCCAGATCTACTCTGGTTCCCATAAGCTTGGCTGTTCAACTTCTTAATTTCATGTGATATCTAGTTTCCTTTCAATAGATCTCCTTTCTAGACCATTAAAAGTGGTGTCTGTTACTTGTACCCAACAAAAAGAGACATAAATAATACAAGTATGTGTGTGTGTGTGTGTGTGTGTGTGTGTGTGTGTGTGTGTGTGGACAGAGACAGAGACAGACAGACACACACGCACACACAGAGGCAGAGGCAGAGCGAGACAGAGAGAAGTGGCTAGAGTGAAAGATTAAAGGTGATCATTAACCAACTGTAAATATAATCCAAAAAATAATTGCTTCCCTCTGGACACCTAAATATTTGCAAATTTCTAGTTAATGTATCTTTCTATCAAACTCTATATAAGCCCCCTTTATAAAAGTATTTTTCAAAATATCCATGATATTAATTTTTCTATGTTAAACTTCTGGCTTCTAGGAAAAGCAAATCTCTTAGACAAACTTGATCCCATTGTTATGCTTAAAAATATTTTCAAATATTATCCATACATTAAGAAATCAGATCCTTTGGGTTGCAAGAATTTATTGCTTGTATGAGAATTGGATAAATTTTGTATTATTAAATAGATAACATCCCAATTAACCAGGGAGGCAGGAGAACTGAAATGCCCTTTGTAGAGATCCTGAAAGTTTAGATTATTTATGGTATTAGAGTTGAGTTGGAAAAGGCTCAGGACTGTATACCACTTCTGATCAAGGTTAATTCCTGATGCAATGAGAAACCCTGAGGTTGTATGAAAATTGTGCTCAGATGATCATCTTTGAACAGTGCTTTCCCCAACCAGGCTCCATCCCCATTTTCAATCTCCCAATCAGCCCCACATTCCCTCTCTACTATTCTGCCTGACTGGGTTCTCATGTGATTGATGTGAGCACAGCATGCCTGGTAATCTTAGTGCTGAGAACCCAGTTTAGAAGTGAGGTGAGGTGGGGGGGAGGATGGGGATAGGGGAGAAGCAGCCAATTTAGCAAGTGGGAAGAGAAATCTAAATGTGCAGAACAGACTAAAACAGAAAAAGATAAAAAGAAAAATAGTGCATATTTCTAATGCCTTTGAACTGATCGTTGGGGTCACAGGACAATTTGAATATTTGCTTATTTAAGTTCTGTCACTGAAGTTTTCGAAGGAAATGATAAAGATATGCCATGCTCCCATCCATTAGCACGTTTAGGTTAATATTTACTCTGTAGAGAATAGGAGAGGAGGGGTAGGAATGGGAAATGTATGTATATTCTATGCAGAGAGCAAGGGTACTTCTTGGCATAGAACTGTGAGTACTTTAGGTTTCAATATGTGGAATTCCTCAGTTAATAATACTTTACACTTGAAAAACACATCGTTTGCAAAGCACTTTTATTTTTACCACTTTATGTGAGCCTCACACCAGCCTAGTAGAAAAGGCAGGTTTGGATCTGGAGTATATTCTTTTTATGTACCCACTTATATAGATGAATAAACTGAGGCTCAGAAAGATGATGTTACTTACCCAAGGTCACACGACAAGCAATTGGCAGAGCCGGGTCTAGAACCCAGGGTAGGGTTTATTCCACTACAAAGACATGAAACAGGACATTAAACAAACAACATCTAAGAAAATAAGATCTGTAAATAATTAAGGATAGGGAATCTGGAGGGTCACACTCCCATTCTACAACCTGAACTCACTGCAAGGGTATCACTCTGTTCTAAGCAGACAGGAGCTGGAATTGTAACTTTGACCACCACCACCTTGAGAGGACCAACAGAGCTGAGTGTGTATTTACACAGAGCCACCTCTCAACAGGTAGATAGCCATGATCTTCTGTACCAAAACATATCCCCTAATGGCCCATAATGATGATCCCTCCCTTCCTACATTTATTCCCTCAATAAATATTTTTTGTTGAGAGGCTACTATGTGTCAGACATACCTTAATGTACCTGTTTTGCCTAAAACACCTATTTGGAAAGTTGGAAGGGACACACTTTTTCTTAAAAGTCTCCTGTTACGGTCTCGCCCACTGAACACTAGAATGAGTTGGCATTACTTAATTAGACAAACTCCACTTGGACCAGAGGGGAGGAGAAAAAAAATAGGACAACTCAAAGAAAGAGATCGAAAGAGATTGAGAGCCATGAGCAAGATATAAAATAAGGGTGTGGAGACCGCGAAACACTATTCAACTTCACCAATAGATCATTTTGTCTTACTGTTCTCAAGGCCATGCCAATTTAGTCAGAGAAAATCCACCACTTAGGGTCTGGCAACGAGTATTTTCAGGTAAAGCTGTAGCCACAGTGTGCCCCATATTGGCCACAAGAGGCCTACCTCAGAATCCAAATTCCTTCAGCCAATTCAAACCTAAGAAAGATAAACCTGACCTGATTCTCATTCATTTAACAGACATTTGAGGGACTACTTATCATTCAACCTCCCTTTACCTTCATGCAAGATTTCACTTTGTGGAATATTATTATGTGGCTAGTTCGGTGGGCAGAAAAGATACCCAAATGAAACTGAAATTAATCCTTGGACGTGGGCCCCTGAGCACAGGCCAACACTACAAGCATTTTTTAAAGTTTGTGTGATCAATGAACTAACTAAGAGTAGTGAGGGATTGAGTCAGGGACTATTCGGAATAGCTGTGCGACAAAGCAATAGGTCTAAGCACTTGGGGCCCAAAAGGAAGGGCACAAGAAGATCCAAGACGATGATAACCGTGTGTCTAACCTGGGACTCTCCTACCCTCGGAGGGTGGGGCTGGTACACTGGTTGGTGGACATCAAATGGAGGTTTTCAGATAGCATCAGTTATAATAGTTTGGAGCAACACAGTATATTTGGGCTCATTTTGTATTTTGTGTCTGCTTTCATTAAAAACTGATGGTTTTCCTGCTGTATAGCACAGGGAACTCCACTTCGCCGTACAGTAGAAACCAACACAACATTGTGAAACAACTATACCTCAATTAAAAAAAGAAAACTGATGGTTTTCATGTCTATAGGTCAATAACAAGAATCAATGATGATTAGCTCCACTTCAAAATTTGATGCCAATAGATTAAAAAAATATCTAGTAGTGGTCCATCCATTTAGACATGCCACAACTTATGGAAAGACTGGAAACCTAGTTCTGTATTCATTTAGCAAACAGAATATCCACAGTTAAAATCCGTTACTTTATGTGCCAAGCATTGTGGTAGGCACTGGCGATAGAAAAATAATCAAGATTTCACCCTTCCCCTTAAGCAGCTCACAGTATGGACACCAGTATGTGAAAAAACAAATGTTGTATAGTGTAACAAGTGATATAATAGTGATTGTACAAACTACCGTGTGGTCACAAAGAAGGTAGAAGAAAACTTAACATCAGGGAGGACAAGAATGGCTTAAAAGAGCTAACTCTTATGGGGGGAGTGGCAATTTTCTCTTCTGAGAAGGAAATGAAATTTTCTAGGCATAGAGCAAAGATATCAAGGCAGGCCTGAAATACTGATGTAGTGTCGTTGAGAGAAGAGGTGCTTGAAGATGGCACTGGAAAGATAGTCAAGACTAGATCATGCCGGAAGTCCCTGGCAGTCCAGTGGTTAGGACTCCATGCTTCCACTTCCAGGGGCACAGGTTCAATCCCTGGTCAGGGAACTAAGATCCCGCATGCCTCTCAGCACGGCCAAATTAAAGAAAAGAAAAAAAAAGGAAGACTAGATCATGCAATCCATGCTGAGGAGTTTGTATTTAGCTTACTGTTAACAGGGAACCATTAGAAGATTGTCAGGAGGGAAATAATCTGATCAGACTTGTGTTAGGTAAAGATAAGAGCAATGCTATTTGCAAGAGCGGAAGGAGAGGAAGATGGAGGCAGGGAGTCCATGTAAGAAGCTATTGTCTTTGTCCAGATGGGAGGTAATGAAAGTCAGAATCAGCTTATTTGTGGTGGAGATGAAAAAGCAGAGGATGAATTCAAAATCTTTTTAACTAGAATCAAAGAATTTCATCACTAGATTTGGGGACTGAAAGAAAAGAATACTTTTAGGATCACTCCCATTTTCCTAGAGTTTGGAAGCTGGATAGATGGAGTTACAGCAATAAGGGTGGGAATTTGGAGGAAGACTAAGTGGTACAAAATGGGAGACACTGAGTTTGACTTTGTTCATGAGGAACATAGGTGTCTCTGAAATATCTAGACAGAGATATCTATGGATCAGAATTCGGGTGAGAGATCCAGTCTACAGATTTGGAAATCACACAGGTGGTTACAAACTCTGGAGGTGGATGAGATCACCTAGAATTAGAGTGTTGAATAAGAAGAGAAAGGCATCAAGATAAATAACCAGGAGATAATTGATATTTGGGGAGGGAGAGAGTGAAAGAAGCCAGCAAAGAAGAATGGAGAAGGACCTATCTGAGAGGGAGAAGAAAGAGGGAACTATGATGGGGCCAAAGGAGGAGACAGTTTCAGGAAGAGGAATGGGCAACAAAACAAAACACCAAAGACATGTCAAATGAGATGTGAACTAAAGAGTCACTGGATATGGTGTCTTTTTCAGAATATGTTTCAAGGGAATTCTGGGAACAGAAGCCTTATTAAAGTAAATGGTATAGTGAATGGGGAGTGATGAAGAGGAGGAATCAACGACGAGCAGAAGGAACTACTCTCTAACAGGAAAAGGAAGCGTAGTAGGCACTTGACAATCCTGAAGGACTGGCAGTTTCTAAGCCAAGACTCATGTTGCAAACCTCAGAGAGAAAATTTTCTTACATTTGTATTGACCTTTGTTTTCATATCAGTTTTGTTTGGTCCCTACAAAAACCTTTAAAGTAAGCATGCTGGGTTTTTTGTTTGTTCGTTTTCTTTCTTTTTTTTTTTTTAAGTCTCCATACTATAGGGAAATTGAGGCCCTAGATTATGTGATTCAGTCAAGGATCACAGAATCAGTAAGTGGTATAAACTAAGGACTCTCAGTACAGTGCTCTTCCCAGTACCACAGAGAATGTTCTGAAGATTAACACAATGGTGCAGGGGCAACCAGACCACACTTCAGAAATTCGCAAGGGAGAATTCCTGCCCACAGTCACTTCTTTGATTGACAACAGACATGATTGGCTGCCTAAATGCCTCTATGACAACTAATAGGGAAGTGATTAGGTAAATGCTGTATCTTCTCTTTTGATGACCTGAGTATGTGCATCCTTTGAAATGCCCCTTTAATAGTAGAGGAAGATTTCAGACTTGTCTTACTTTATCAATATGAGCAAGGGAAACATTTGGTTAATATATATACCTACCATTGGCTCAAAGACACCCCCCCCCCTTTTCCTTGTGGAGCCAGGTAAAACTGAAGTATGTAGATTCATCAGTCCCAGTTTCACTATGATGGAGGCGAAGGAGACCCTAAGCTACTCTTCCTCTCAGTGAACAGGAGTGCTGCCCTTTAGCATAAAGCATGAATGGTTTTCTGTAGTTTTGCCAGCTCAGCAAGAGAGAAAGTTAACCCTATATTTTCTTATCCCAATTGCCTCAGCATGGGTGGGAAAGGAAGGGAGCAGAGTTACGGGCTGTCAGCATGAGAGAGCAGGGATCATTGTGTACGCACCTTGGCATGGGTTAGAAGGCATTATAGAGTCACCAGATATTAATGCATTTCTAGATTCACCATTAATTCTCTAAGATTCTCTGCGAGTCTAGATAATTTGGCAGAAAAAAAAAGCCCTTTAAATGATTTCTTCTTCTGTTTAAATTTGGAAATGTGTGATAGAAATCACCATTTAAAAAAGAAAAATAAGAACAGTTTCAATTAGAGTAAGTACGATGCTTCCATTTAATTAATTCACTTAGTCCCTGGGTGACACTGGGTGTGGCTCGGTGAGATTTAGGAGGAATCCAGTTTATCACTAGGAGGAATCTGCACTAAGCAGCAAGGCAGCATCCTTCCACACCTTTCCAACACTGCAAGGGAAAAGCGCAGCCAGGTGGAATTCTGAACCACAGATCCCGCTAAGATGAGAATTATTTGTTGTATGTGGAAAAATGCAGATGTTGATGGGGGTTGAAGGCGTGAGGGCTAGAAGGGCTTCTTGCTTGCGCTGGTGTTTTTTTACTTCGATTACAAATTAAAGTCTTTATTTTTAAACAAAAGAAACACCTCGCAGTTTTCTTGCTTTGTGGACACAGATCTTGCAAGTTTTTCATCATCTGTAAAATGCATGGTAATTAAGCTATTTAAAGTTAGCCTCAAGACATTTGAAAAATGAGAAGCCAATAAAATGTCAGGGATTCTTTTATCTTACTCCTCCTTTGACCACTCCTTTACCGTCTTCTCCTCTCCACCCCACTCTCATTCTCTTCTTTCTGCTATAATAGTCTATAGTGGTCATTAGTGGCTAATAAAGATCATTTATGCTTTCTTCTCAGCCATTCGCAATGTATTACAACTTGGAAATCCAGGACGGCTTCTTTATGCAGCTCAAGTGGAAGAGGAAGGAAGTGCAATCCCTCCAGCCCCCTCCCACGTTTCTGCTGGATTTCATGGGTGTGGCAGAGTTTAGACCTTTGCAGGTTTTTGCCCTGGTTTTATTCCCTATTAAGGGCTAGGGTTATGAATAGATGGCAGAAAAAAGATAAACACAGTCGGATTCTGCCATGAATGATATAGGATAATTTCACCCACAAGCACAAAACCTGTGTGAGATCTAAGTACTCAGGCTCTAGAAACGCCAGTCAGTGTAGTGTGAGCCCACGCCCTGAATACACCATTTCCTTTAGTCTGACTTAATGGCATCCTAAATACTGACTTATGTGAATGATACACAGCAGTGGTCAGTAGGGGACATGACCATTTCACACAGAAGTACACATGTATAAAATGTATGGGAAAATAGGATTATTTCTATAGCTTTCAATTTTCTGTCTTGAATATGAATTATGCAAAAATACATGCCGGCATATGGAAAGCACACAGAGTACACACATGACTGTTGTACGTAAAGTATGTGGATACTGTACACATTTACATGTGAATTTCTACAACTCCCTAAACACACAATTTCGGCTTCATCACTTTGCACATATCCTAGTGAATACTTGGGGCTGTCAGTAAGGGGACCCAAGTGAAGGCAGCTGTCCCCTTTTGGGGAAGGGAATTTCTTTAGCCTCAATTCCCTTTCGAAAAATCATGCTTGGTTTCCTTTGTCAGAGGGGGCATGTGTATACATGTATACATATGCATAGGGTGGCAAAAAGTTGTAAACCAGCATATTTTTTTCTTCCCCCAAATTAAAGCTTTTTTAATGAATAGCATTGTCTTCCTTAGGGCTCCACCTTCCTAAATTTTATTTCTGCAGCTCACCAGGTGGGCAACCTCAGAACATTTCCTTGACAGTGTGCTTAACCCAGCCACCTGTATCTACTGCATTTATGCATTAGAATGGAGGAAGGCAAGGAGAGGAAATGTCCTGGTTTGAAAAATGAGCCAGCAGAAGCATCAATCTCCGGAATCATATAGCAGTTTAGGGAAGTGCCACATGTAAGACTCTCATGCTCTTCCCCAAACACCCTTACACAAACCACTCACAAAACCCCAGGTGCCTGATACTTTATCTATCTATCATCTATCTATCTCCCTAACTATCTATCATCTATCTGTCTATTTCTTTTTGCCCTGCCTCTCCACCCTCTCCACTCACTGCTCTGAGATTCTGCTTCTGTCTCCCTTCCCCTTCCCCTTCCTCTTCCTTCTTCATCCTCACTACCCCGCCCCCTGCCCTCCACCCCCAGCCCCGCTTCCAGGGCGCTGGCTAAATGTGCAAAGCTGGCAGCCTGTTTCTTCTCCATTTCTCCCTCCACCCCCTTCGAATTCAGCGAGTGTATTACAAATTGCCCCCTATGCAATACCTGCACAGGAATAATGCCCAAATCCTATCTCTTGCACCCCACCCCGAAGGCAATCAACGTGCAAAGGTCTTTTTTGACCAAGACCGCCTCGCCTCGCAGGGAGACGCACACACACGTACAAGCACACACTCACCCAAATCTCACACCCATTTTTCTCCTTAACCTTCGCCAATATCACTCAAACGTGTTCCGGTCAATGTTTGAAAGCTCCCTTTGCAGAATGCCGCGGCACTGTCGGTTGCTGCGGAATACCGTACTAGTCATTCTTCCCCACCCTCACCCCAATCAAGTTTCTAAAACGTCTTTCAAGAAATAAGTGAGCAATTTGAAATGGAAGAAAAACCTGAGCAGTGGGGGAGAGGGGGAGGGGACTCTGATTCTTGCTTATCTTGTTTGTGTCCTTCTTCCTGATGAAAATGAGTCACCATGCTTATTATCCGGAATGTTAGTCCGTCTTTGGTCACTACAATTCCAGGTAGGATGCAAAGGAAGGGCAGAAGAGACCTGATTTCCAACAGGTAATACTCGGCTCGTCTTTCCCATCCCATCGGAGCTCGAATCTCCTAGGGGCGTGGTCCACCCTCTCCTCGGACCAGCTGGTGCACAATCGGCTGCTGGTCTTGGGAAGGGGATTTTCCCCTTCTACTCGGCCAGTTTCTCCCCCTCAGCCCCAGTTATCTCTAGATTCTCTTAAAAAAAAAAAAAAAAACAACTCCCAAATTACAGTTTCATTCATTCATTGAAAAATAAATAAATTAATTAAACCTTCACATGTGTTTCCATTAATACCTGCACCCACGTGAAGCTCATGCATGTAGGAAATAAGGCTTCTTCCGCAGCACATGTGAAAAAATTGTACGATAGAACAAGCAATACTCATAACTGAATATTATTCTTTCAACCCTGCTTTTTGCAAATAATATAAAGGATTGCCTCCCCATCTTGTAGGTAGAGCTCACATCTTCTCCTCCACACCCATTTCCATATCCACATCCGCAAAACCAGAGACCTAAAACGCTGAACATTTACTAATAGCCAAAAAAATCTTTTTTTTTTTTTCTAGCCAAACAGGCGTATTTTTTCTAACCTCATCCTAATTAGTAGCAGCATTCCAAAAGCAGACTGTGAAAGAATAGAATAAAAGCTGGGATGCAAGCATCAGTTACCATATGCTAAGGAAACGCAAGCACCATGGCCAGAGCAGAAGCGTTTCAAATATTTTTTCTACCTTTACAGGGAAATATTGCACTCTGGTAAATTCACAACAGCAAGAAGTAAAAATCTTTAGGTCTACCTGTTTGGTTCTTCTCATACAGCACAGCATGGTCGTATCGTCCCTCGCCTTCTTCCTGCCTTCTCTCCTTTCCTCCTCTCTTTCTTATTCCCCCCCTCTCCACCTCTTTTCTGCTCGCTTGCTCACTCGCTCTCTCGCGCTAGCGCACTCTCTCTCTCTCCCTCTCCCTCCCTCTCCCTCTCTCTCTCTCTCTCTCTCTCTCTCTCTCTCTCTCTCTCTCTCTCTCTCTCTCACACACACACACACACACCCACACACCCACTTCTCTCTCTCTCTCTCACACACACACACACACACACACACCAGGGCAGTTAGCAGCAACTGTAAGGTCCACAGCTATTGCTCACCGCACAGGCTCTCTCTCTCTTCTCTTCCCTCTCTTCCTCTTTTCTCTTCTCTCCACCCACTCGCTGCCTATCCCTCTTTTTCCTCCCTGTCTCTCGATCTCTTTCTCAGAATTGTTCACTAGCTTTCAATGACTAATCACTTCCCCCGGCCCCACCCCCATTCTAGACAGTCACCCCCTTCCAGTCCCCTGCCAGCCTCATGAATATTTAAACATCTCCAATCTGGACCCAATTACCCACCGACTTTCCCACTGCATCGAGAGGGTGATGGGGTAGCTGCAGAGAAGGATATTCCAGACCGTTCAGGAGCGTATATGGAATATGTTTTAGAGAAGAGGGGCTTGAGGAATGCTTCTGTTTCTTTACTAACTCTTTTCTCTTCCCAATATCATAAAAGCCAAGAACGGCTGTTCTGAATGAGTAGTCAGACCTATACAGTATGTTATATCTGCTATTTAGATTTTATGCACAGTTAATAATTGTGAGGGTTAAGCTCTCTCAAAAAATGAAATAACATGTGAATATCATACCCTGTATGTACACTGTACTCAGTACTCATATAACTTAAAATAAATACATACGTATGAAACTTAGATATGCACAAGCACGTCTCATATAGGCTCCAAAATACTTGAAAAATCCGCGCGAATGTACTGCATTTTAAACATTCTAAGCACCTGGGTGCAGAAATAATAACTAATGTTTAGGAATTAGCATCCATATCTAAAATCACATGGTAGTTGTTTTCTTAATGCACATATACCTGTTTGAAAATTGGAGTTTCTTCTAATTTTACTGAAAAAGCTGAGCACCTTTGAACAATAAATCTGTGTAATATGAATGATGCCAGTTGACTGAAATAAAAACGTACAGTGTGAGAGCTCCGAGTTTCAGTTTTACTTGGGGACTTACTGGGAACTATAGCCTGGAGACATCCTCCCAGATAGCTCCGAGGAGCTGCTTCAAAGAGGTAAGGGGGAGGTCTGCACCTATGAGATTTTGGAGAAGGGGGTGAGTGCAACCAGCACTTACCCCCTTGGTAGAAGATTACTGCTAGTCACAAGCAGCAAATATCTTGGTTAATGGTTTTAGTGCTTTTCTAGGTATGGGAAGATGCAAGAATCCAAGTTCTTTAAAAATTTCTCCTGAAAATATCTATCTGAAGGTCTGTCCTGCCAGTTTGCCCAGAGCACAGAGTGCCTCATTCCTGTTTTCCACCCTGAACTCCTTTCAGGGTGTATTAAAGTTCAGCGACCGCAGTGGCTAAGGATGTAATCCTCACAGAGCTGGATGGCTAGTGACATTTCTTTAGTTGGCATGCTTAACATGATATCTTACAGTTTGGGCAAGAAGAATAAAGTAAATTCACCTGTTATGAGAAGAAAAAAATATATCATGAAGCTTATTTCGTCAATTCTTTCTATGGTTCTTCATAATTTGGGTACAGGAAAATGTGACTTTAAAAAAGTGTACATAACATAATTTTTAGATTTATAGTACTGTGTGATCTTGGGAATGTTACTGAATCTCTCTGCCCTAGTTTTCTAATCTGTAAAATAGGGATAATAATATCAACCTTGCCAACATGTTGTGAGGACCAAACAATATAATGTATGCAAAGCACAATGAAATCATTCTCAGTACATAGTAGCTTTACCTCAGATACGGTACTTATCTGAAATTTTGGTGGTATTTTCAAGTAAATATCTCAAAGAACTTTTCAAACCCTTTCTTGTTGTTCATTAGTGATGACAAGCATCCCCAATTAAATAGCACATATTCTTTCTAGTCCGTCCCAGATATGAGCCTGTTTAATACCTGTCAACCAGACTGCTTATTATCATACTTATTATCAAGGTCACTGAGCTTAATAGGTGCTCTATACATTTTGACAAAATTCAAGGTACATCTACCTCAGAATGGACTATCTCAGACAGATACCCAGAGGGTAATGGGTTTTAAATTATACCCCGAGGTCTTCCTAAGCATGAACTGCTTCAGATCCAGCCTTACTCTGTCTTTTACTCCTCTCCGCTTGCTTCTTAGTTTTCATATTTAATGATAAAAATAAGTTGTGAATTTAATTTTTTTTTTTTTCGGTACGCGGGCCTCTCCCTGTTGTGGCCTCTCCCGTTGCGGAGCACAGGCTCCGGATGCACAGGCTCAGCGGCCATGGCTCACGGGCCCAGGGGCTCAGGGGCTCCGCGGCATGAGGGATCCTCCCGGACTGGGGCGCAAACCCGTGTCCCCTGCATCGGCAGGTGGACTCTCAACCACTGCGCCACCAGGGAAGCCCTAAGTTTAATACTTTTTTAATGCTGTAATGAGCCCAGTCCGAGCCAAGCTTTCAAAAATAGCCGTCTATGTACTTAAGCGATAGAAGAAAGCAAAGAATGGGTAAGAAATTGCTTCCTCAGAGCCATTCCTGCTGTGGATTAGGATCCTCCTACCTAGCCTGCTGGGGGCTGGAGAGGGATAAAGGGAGGAAGCAGAGGGGATGAGAACTGGAAGCAAGAGAGAAAAAAATTGCTTATTTGGGTATTTAAACAGATTCATAGATAAGGTCACTTCATCAACTCTGTGGCCTAACTTAAGGAACATAGCTGGCTATGGAAAGGGGCCAACTCCTTTCCCTTTCAATGCACTCCCCTCAGCCCCCATTTATATCTTCTTTATCCCTTTATTTGTTGGGAGGAAACTTGGAAACAATGTGGCATAATTAAATCAGAGTCTAGAGCTCAAAACCGGGCATAGGCCTGGAACTTTGTGACTTAAACCACCCCTGTTAACATCAGTTTCCTCAACAGTTTACATATACTATTTCACCTAATAGTCACAGTGAGACAGGTGCAGTCATTATTTTCACTTTGATGGGAATACGAAAGCTAAGTAAATTAAGTACTTAGACTGGGACACACAGCTAATAAGAGGTAAAGTCACAACTCCAAACCCTGTTAACTACTAAAATACGTTGACACTCAACAGCCTTCTACATCTCATTACTTCGGTCCTTAAGAGTTTAGACTCTGCAGTGGAAGTTTTCATATTGAAATGAAATCAGCATTCTGAAAGGTCCACCTATTAGGCCCAGCCCTTACCCTCAAGAGCCACGAAGAATACGCTGATACCTGCATCCAATAGTGAGCCCTTTGTATATATATTTCTGACCAAACATTAGCTACTTCAACCACCCTCAGGTGCCTCAGTGTTTAGAGTCCTCACAATTTTGGATGCTTCCCTCTGGACATACCGCATTCTGTCAATGAGCCTCTAAAAACTGCTTCCCAGAAGGGAGATCAAGATTCCAAATTTAATTTGAATAATATGGAATAAATTCTAATATATTATTTTTCCTCTGAGCACGGAAGGTTATAGGATGGCAAAAGCATGAGGAAGGAGAAAAGCACACACTGATATGATCTTGGCAAAAATATATATATATAAAATAAAAATAAATTAAATAACCAGTATTGCCCTGATCCCCACCAGCTAACTCTTCAATGGATTCACTAATCTGTATACCCTTATAACTAATCCCAGAAAATGCCTAAATTTAGACCCTCAAAGAATTTTAAATTAATGATTAATTCATGAGAACATCAGGTAACTTCCTGACTATAGGTTAGGTAATAACATCATTCTAGACGAAGGTGAAGAGAGGTGAAGGCCAAGTCCCAGTTCCATTCTCAGAGCTCTTTGAATTTCATACTAAAGTGATGCTGCTTTTTATAACAAACCCAGAAGTTGCTAGGCTCTACAAATGGTTCTGTCACATAACCTGCCATTTTATGACTGGAACTTGAGAAAAGAGTGTCATCCGATCAGGTAGAGAATATGTTCATCTTTTCTCTCCCCCTTGCAGGAAGTTATTCATTTATTTTTTAACTCTTAGTCTTAGCCTTTCACCTGCTGTATTAGCATGGTATGGCTGCCATAACAAAACAGACTAGGTGGCTTAAACAAAAGAAATTTATTTGATCACAGTTCTGGAGGCTGGAAGACCAAGATCAAAGTGTTAGCAGTGTTGGTTTCCCCTGAGGGCCATAAGGAAAGGGTCTGTTCCAGGCCTCCTGTCCTTGGCTTGCAGACGGCTGCCCTCTCGCTGCCTCTTCCCCTCTGTACACTTGCACCCCTGGTGTCTCTCTGTATCCAAATTTCCTCTTATTAAAGGACATCAGGCCAACTGGATTAGAGCTTACCCATATGAACTTATTTAAACTTACTTACCTCTTTAATGGCCCTGGCTCCAAATACAGTCATGTTCTGAGGTACTGGAGGTTAGGGCTTCAACATATGACTTTTGAGGAGACAATTCAGCCCATAACACCTGTGTTCTCTATCAGTACTTTCTGACTTCATTCACTTATCCAACATTTTCTATATTGCAAAAACATCTCAAGGACATACACACACGTGAAAAGTAAAACAAGTGCCTTTTGAAGAAAACAGAATTCAATGTCAAATGCGTGTTTTAAGAATTCAGAATAGGAGAGAAATCACTGTGGACTTGGGTACGTCTTTCATTTCATAATTAGGAGTTGAACAAGTAGAGAAGACACAGTGAATTTCAGAAAAGGATAAAGGATTATGTCAGAAAAGACAAAATGGACAAATAACCATCACATGATCACAGGACTGTCAATATGCAGAGGAAGGGGAGTTGTAAAGGAGAGTAGTAAGAGAGAACCTTGGAAGGATTGGCTACACCCAGACTAAGAAGGACCCAAGGACCAGGCGAAAGGAGTGTATTAGTGTCCTAGGGCTGCCATAACAAATTTCCACAAACTCAGGTGCTTAAAATACTAGAAATTTATTCTCTCACCTTTTTTAGGTCTGAGTTTAAAGTATTGGTTGGATTAGTTCCTTCTGGAGGCTCTGAGGGAGAATCCATTCCATACCTTTATCTCTAGTTTCTGGTGATGGTGGGCAATCCTTGCTACTCCTCAGTTTGAAGATACATCACTCCAATCTCTGCCTCCATCTTCACATGGTCTTCCCTTCTTCTTATAAGAACACCTGTCATCGACTCTAGGGCCCACTCTAAATCCAGGAGGATCTCATCTTCCTTAAACTAATCACATCTTCAAAGACCCTTTTTCCATGCCAGGTCACATTCATATCCTGGGGGTTAGGACTTGGATACAGCTTTTTGAGGAACACAAGTCAACTAGCTGCAGGGGATTAGACATAAGGCTTGTGAGTAGGAACACTGTAGAGCATGCCTATGGTGACGTTGTATAGTATGGAATGGAGAGAGAGAAACAGTGGGGCTCAGTGAGAGGAACATGGAACTGTTCTAATGCTCAGAGCAGGAAGAGATGGTGGAAGAGAAAGTGAACTGTCACTTGTTGAGTGCCTAGTATGTTTCAGGTATCACATATTTTATGCTTTACATATTCTGTTTCATTTATCTATACCTCACAGAATAATATCAAGAGGGAAGAGAAAAATGGAAGAACCAAAAGTGGCTTGGAGATTGAACTTGGGCAGCCTGGAGAATGAGAATACAAAGCTCAGATGTGAGAAGGTCCAGAAAGGGACCTGGTATTGTAAGGGAGGTGATGAGTCAGTTTTGAAAGTGTTCATTTTATGGAAGCATTAAAAAGTTCAAGTGCAACACAGGATCAGATCGTAAGAAAGAAGACTCAGAAGTTGTCTGAGCCTGCCAAAGTCTTCCAGGCAGACAGGCTACATCTGGTTCCAAGGAAAGGTGAGCGTCTATGATGTGATGTCACCATATTAATTAGGCTGATAGCATTTCAGTATGGCCTAATCGCCAGAATTCATCCTGTTTCCCGCAGTCAGACAAGAGTCCGAAGCCAAGACCTGGATCATTTTTAGGACCCTCTAAATCTTCGTCTGTCTTTCCAGACTTGCTGCCAATCCTCTCAGAGTTTCTCCTTCCAGCACACTCTGGAGGCCATCTGAATCTCTGAGTAGCCAGTATCCCAGAATGAGGATATCTTAGGAAGGGAAGCATGTGCCGGCAGCAGAGGAAGAGAAGATGAAAGACATGTAGCCTATAAGCTAAGACTCAATAGCCACACGGCAACTAAGTTTGAGATTGCCTGCATGAACAGATTGAACTTAGTGGCTTACTGAGTGTATTAAGCAGCTGAGGTGAAAAATTCCATCAAATTATACAAACCTCTGCCACTGACACATCATAAGAGGCTGAAATTAGAGCACTTCATCTAATTTGATCATTAAAGGAGCCACAGAATTTTTCACACACCTCTATTCTATTCCCTTCAAACTATTCACTTCCCTCCTCCCTGGAATGTACATTTGTGCATGGCAAGCACCATTTCTTAATTTGTTTTAAAAAATTGTTCTGGTGTTTCCTTCAGGGGCATATATGGGTTTTATGGGACCTAAAGCTTATATGATTTGGGGAAGCCTTCTTTAAGAGAAAGAATACAAGTTAAATATGAAATGGAACATTTATTTGAAATAAGAAATCATAAGTGATATATTTCAAAGATTGATGTATACCACATCACAAAAGTCAGAAAAATAAATATATTTTTAAAGAATTGATACATCTCTATAATTCTTTTTTTTTTGACTGCATGTTCTTTGTTCATCTCTTTGTATGACAATGACTTTGTATATAATATTCTAAAGGAGAATGGAAAGGATAATCTAGTTTAACACAGTTGATTGGATTTGTTTTTATTATTGATAGCTGGAGGATTAAAACATGAGATTTGGGACTTCCCTGGCGGTCCAGTGGTTAAGACTTCGCCTTCCAATGCAGGGGGTGCAGGTACAATCCTTGGTCAGGGAGCTAAGATCCCACATGCCTCGCAGCCAAAAAACCAAAAACATAAAGCAGAAACAATACTGTAACAAATTCAATAAAGACTTTAAAAATGGTCCACATCAAAAAAAAATCTTAAAAAAAAAGGTGAGATTTCACATACAGATTTATTTTCAGTGTAGGGCACTAGCAGTAATACAAAAACACAGGAATTCTGTGAAATTCTATTTCAAATAATTGCTATGGAAAGAAAAAAATATGTACTATACATTTATAATTGAATTATGTGCCATTATCAAATTTATTCCTGACAGAAAAGAACTTCAGTTTTGGTCAGACTTTGGTAAGAACTTAATCTCCCACTTAAAAATGAGCATAGCTGATGATTGGAAGATTGTTCCACAGACTAGCTTCTGACCTCATATATTTCCAACCTTGTTTCTCATCTTTACCACATGACTGAGGTGCCACATGATATAGGCCAGGTGCTGTTTATATTATAATTCAGCCTCTGGTTCTGCCCTTCAGGTTGCCATGTCTGGTGAGTTGGCACACGGTATTCCTTGGGGCCATGGATGGCTAGCATTAACTTAACTCTACACGAATAAATATAAAATATATAAATATATCCCATTAAACCCAATAGAAATGTAACACCAAGGCAACCTCATCTTACTTGGTTCCCAAAATTGCCCACAGCCATTCAACACAACCTGATATGAGGGGAAGTGTTGCAGAGGGAGAATTTGAGTGGAAAGAGGTAGTAGTCTTAATGGATTGCTATTAAAATATCTTGCTATTTCAAATTATATAGAAACACACAAACATGTAGCACGTGGCCCATGCAAGTGAGGAAACCTGGAGGAATTAGCATCTTGGTAAATTTGCTTCTGGTTTCCAGTATTGAGTATAGTAGAGCCATTGAGTCTTGAAGACATAATTGTTAAAGAAGAGTAGGAGGGTGGGAGAGAAGGAGAGAAGAAGGGAAAAAGGGAGGGAGGAAGGTTGTTCGAACTAAACATTGATTTTCAGGATCCCCAATGGTTTTAATCTGCAGTTATTATTTTCTACACAGACATGGTTATGTTTCTCATCATTTCCACTCATATTGTGATTTTGTCCCATTCTAATTTCCTTCTGGAATGTACAGGGTTGGAGAAATGACAAAATGCAGCTTCCTGGTGGTCTCCAAACATGAAGCTCCCCATTTGGGTTCCATTAAATGTAAACTGCTATCATGTGGGGAATTAGGCAAGTGTCCTTCTCCAAAGACAATATCCCTAATCTAATCATGTTTTATGTTCTCCCATGTCTTATGATACCTCTTTTACTATGATACTTTACTACCTCCTTCTAAAATGCACTGTTTTCTATAGACCAGGGCAGTGTTGGGAGGTTTTGTATACTATACATTTTTAGTCGGATAGTAAAAGAAATTTCAGATATATAGCTTCATATTACTTTATTTACTCATCTTGGCTTGAAACCTTGACAGGTTTTAATTAAACATTATTGATTTCAATTCTCAAAGAGGGCATAATTCAACTCTTTGTGTTATTTTTCCCCCTTTTCCTTTTCTTCAGTCCACCATCATTCTATCAAACCTAGAACTGAGTGTTTTTGCTTAACAAACTTGGTCATTCTTTGTCTAAAATCCAAGTCTACTTTTCTTTACATTAAACTTATTCACAGTGAAGCCATCCAAAACACACCTACAGTGTCTAATGTACTCTGTCCACAGAATTTTCTTGAACATTCTCTGTCCTTAAGGTTCTGGAATATGTATTCCCAATAATCCTCATCTGATCTTCCTTTAAATCCCTCCTAGTACCTGCAAGATCCTCCCAAACTTTTTGCTGATTATTTAGTTTTCTACTTCCAAGTTCTTTATTTCTTCCTTCATTTCAAAATCCCAAACTTCTCTAAAATTCAACAAAAAAATTCCATCATTTAGGCTTCTCAAGATTCTTTGTTGATTAAAATCTCTCTGAATTTCCCAGACAAGATTAGCATGTAATAATTCTCCCAGGTTATCCACAAGTGCACTATACCCTAGATCACACCATGGTCTAGATCACACCATGTTCTCTCTAATCCACGTATAAATGTTGAACACTAGAAGGTAATATTATATTATTTCATATTTTTTAATCCAATTCTTTAGATTATACAGCATTGAAAGATTGGAATTATAGAAATTGGAGCTCAAAAATGTTATCTTGTCTATCTCCCTGATACTAACTAATCAAAGTTTTATTTGCTTTTTTTTTAATGGAAGAAATCTCTGTAAGGTTTTGTCATCCTCATTCCTAACATCTGATGTATTAGGAGTCTCTTTCCCTCACATTAGCAGATTGTCATCTTCTGCACCTTCATCAGAGTAGATGTGTTTAATGGTCTGATGGACAATGAGGATATATGCTCCCTCTTAATAAGTCTTCAAATAATTAGCTTCACAGAAGTCAGGCCCTGCACACCTTCAGTCATTTGCATTGCCTGCTCCTGAACTTCAAAGATCCCATGAGGTTGGATGACACCAATGTCATCTCGCCCAAGCTCTCCATTTGCTGTTTCCAAATGTTAAAACATCCTGTGCTTGAAGGAAAGCATGTTACTTCCAAAGCTTTACATTTTTAACTTTTGACAACTGTTGGGATGGTCTTTCCTATAGAAACTGATATTTGTCTCCCTCTAAGGGCCCCCTGATAGTCCTGTTTGTATTCCCTGGGGACACCACAAATATCTCTTTCACATATTATTCCAGCAAATGTTGAAAAACCATTCATCCATCCTCCCTGATTCTTCTGCACACTTTGGTTATGCTCTTACCTCCTCAACTCACTACAATTTATTTATATTCCTTAAAATGTAGCATCCCTAAATGGTAATTACGCTTGAGGTGAGAAAGGAATAAATCACTGCTGTAATTTTAGATGTTAAGTACCAATTAATACATCACAGGACCCTAAGAGCTGTGTGTGTGTGTGTGTGTATGCGTGTGTGTCACACCACCATATCGAGAAACTGTGAACCTATTCACTAGTGTGCTGGTATATGTTTAACAACTGGCTCTCCAGGGGCTAGGGTTGGGGAGACGTGATTTGTAGTATTTGCCAACTTTCAAACTGCAAATGTGGCATCACTGAATGCAGAGCCGGGGAGAGCTGCACAGCAAAATAACATGGTATAGTACTTTCACCAGATAGATACAATAAACATAAATAATCTCAAGAGCATAGATAATAGTAAAATCTTTAAAATTAGGAAGGGATTCATTTTGAATATTTATTATTTGTTTTTAATATAATTTATTTAATTTTTAGGTTGAAATTAGTTGAATTTTTAATAGTGCTGTGTTTAACTACTGGCTTACAAAATTCCTGAAAATTTAAGTTAGTTTGCAAAAGCTCATCCAGCCATATCTAGCACATCACTTACTTACTCCAATTTGAAACCTTTGTTTATGTGTGACCCTGGTAAACCAAGTACCCTTCACGCCTTCCTGAAGTTGTCTGGTTCTGCTGTTAACTTTTGTTTTATTTTTTCATCTGGATAAATTATTGTATATGTATTGTTTATTTTCATCTTGTTAAAGTCAACCAATCATCTCACCCTGTCAATAATTCTTTAGATCCTAATTCTGTCATCCCACATTTCTGTCATCTTTATCCTTTCTGGCTTCATGTCATCTACACATTTGACGAGCAAGCCTTATGTATCTCTAGCTGAGGCACTGAATTAAAAAAAACACCCAACAGGACAGGGCCAAGGACAGAATCCTTGGCCATGCAAATACAATTCTCCCTCCACAAAAGCATTAAACCATTCATCAGCATTGCTTCAATGAGGTATTTGTCTACTGAATCGCCTTTGCATCCAGTCAAAATTTCTCTACCATGTCTCTAAGACTCTCAAGAGATTACTTATGAAGCACATGACTAAAGACCAGAAACCCTCACCTTCTTTCTTTCCCACGTCAGAGAAAAAGACTATACTCCTCCTATGCAAAGCAGATGACTTTCTCCAGGTTTCCTTAATTATGCTTACTTTCTTTTGTCTTTTCAATCTCTCTTCTTCTACCTCCACCCCACTAGCATATAAACATAGCACAGAAGCAGTGCTGGAGAATCTTTGTTTCTCCACTCTGCCCTTTTCCCTTTTGGAAGATTGCATATTTCATTTTTTTCCACTTATTGGGGCTTATTATTCCATCTCTCCCCTTTATTCTCAGCATGAACAATACCATGTCTTTGCTCTCACTTTGAAAGTAGATGCATTCAGGCAGGGACTCCACCCATCGGCTGTTTTGCCACCTTCAGACTTACGTGCACCCAAACCTGGCAAAGTGGAGAGGAAAGTTTCCCCTGCATGTTTGGAAGACCATCTCATAATTCCTCAGAGAACTTAGTCCTCCTATTCCTTCTCCTGTAACATCATTTTCTTCCTCTCAACTGAATCTTTAGCTTCATCTTTTAAAATACTCTAGCTTCTTCCACCTCTTCATAAATAAAATACTCTCCTTTAACCCTACCTCTGCATCTCATTGTGTCCCTCTGCCTACCATCTTCACTTCTTCACCTCCTCTCAAATTCTCAGTTCTTGGCGATTAGCCTTTTGTGTTCACCAAGCCATCGGCTTTAATTAGGCCACCAGGAACCTCATAGCTGTTCTCTCTCTCTCTCTCTCTCTCTCTCACACACACACACACACACACACACACACACACACACACACCTTCTTATTTCTTACCTTATAAGGCTTCTCTGCAGCTTCAAGACTAACCACTCTTGTTTAGTTTTTTCTTTCATTTCTTTTTATCTTTGTTTCAGTGACACTTCACTCGCCTAATTCCCCTTCTCCATCTCTAAATTCCTTCTCTTTCTTCTTGTTAGATTTCTCTTCCCCGGTCACCACTTGCCTGGGCATCCTCAGCACGTCCCACAGCTTTCACCACCACCACATCTTTCTGTACGACTCCCAGTTCTGTATTTTCAGCTGAGAACTTGTTGCAATTGTGCTTCAAATGCAGATCTCCATGTGCATGATTCACTCTCCCAAAATGAACATCTATCTTCCCCCCACATCTTCTTACCGAAATATGCACCTCCTCCTGTAATCCCTATTCTGGTTTATAGGACTAGCCACTCACCCACTTGCTTAGGCCAAAAATGTGCTGGAAACCTCTCTCTTCCTCTTCTCCCACATCAGTATGTCATGAAATCCTCTAGATATTAATAATTTAGGTTCTTGTTTCTTGCCTGATTTTTTGGTGTGCATGATAGATTTCTAACTTCTATTTCCCCTGTCTGCAGTCTTACTTCTTTAATCGATCCTCTACCCACCGCCAGAGTCATCTTTCTAAAACAACTTTCCCAGATCATGAACCTCATCTGCTTACTCTCCCACAGTAACTCCCAGTTAACTGCAGGAAAAGGTCCAAATGCCTCACCATCACCTACCTACCTACCTCTCCAATGACATCCCTAAACACCTAATACACTGCATTTTCCAAAGAGGTCTATGCCTTAATTATCTCCACGCCTTCACATGTGCTGACTACAATTCACAGAAAATTTCCCCATGGTTTAGTGAAGTAATTCCCATTCTTCCAAGTAGCAGCTAAAATAAATTCTTTTCTGTGAAACATGACCACTCTCCTTACGCTACCTTTTCTTATATGTTACTATTCTTTCTCATTCAGGCCCTTGAGAAGCACTTATCACACATTGTTGACAGTATTTACTTACCTGCCTATTTCCATCATTATACAGAAATTAAGAAACCAACACATTTCTTAAAGAAAGGAATTGAATTTTATTTATCTTTGAATCCCCACTTCTTAGCACACAGCCCAGCACCTCCTAGGTAACTCAGTAAATTTTCCAGAATGAGTAACTTCTTTCTTTAATACTTTATATCTCAGTCAAAGAGAGTAATGTGGAAACTAGCATGAATTTCTCTTGGTGAATTAATGCTGGCTTTTGGAGTTCAGTACTTTTACATCGATATTCTCAACCCAGACTTTCAATATTCAACTCTAGATAAATACACCAATATTACACTCATTAATTCATGGGATAAACATTTTTCTCATTTTAATTTTTGAAAGCAGAAATAAAATATTACCAAATCCAACTCTCCTGTCCCAGAAATGGTACTATAGACACAATTTTGTCACTTACATAAGAGTCATTATTGTTAGGTAAAAGTTTTTGGAGTGGATGTATATGTGTGCTAATACAAAACCAGGAACAAAATGGGTGTATTAAAAAGGCTTTAGAGCTATAAGTAGCTAACCAAATTTAATTAATTATGACTTAAAAGTAAGAGTTGAGCTGTATTCTATATCAAGAAATGTGCTGGTAGGTGACTGTTTGCATTCACTCATCACATGGGTGGATCATTAGAGATCCGGGCTCTTTCTTCGTCTCTGCCACCTTTAACTGCTTCCTGCCACCCCACCTCCAATTCCATGTGTGGCCTCTGGTAGTAAAATAGCTGCTGCAGCTCCAAGTATTACAGATACTTGCTAGGCAGGTATGAGGGGGAAGGGGCAGCGCTGATATCTGTCCCTTTTGTAAGAAAGTAATAGCTTTCCCAAAATCCTCCCTGCAGATTTTGCCCTATGAGTCACTAGTCAGAACTCAGTTGAACTATCATACCTGAAAAAGTAAATATCTTGGAGGGAGATTAGAAAAGTAAACATCTTGCTTTTCTTTTTAGATTCCATAGTGGGAGAAAAGTAAGGAAAATGGGGGTTGGAAATCAAGTCCTGTCTACCTTAGTGGGTGAAATTAGATGGGATTGTCTGATCACTGTTCTGTTTCCTAATTTGCATTAGTTTTTATCTTACATTACTCCATTGCTTTCTTCATTCAAAAAATGCACCAAACTTGTCTCTGGATAGTTTGGACAATGTTTATGCTGCCTTTCCCACACACACAGCATCTATTTTGAATAATTTTTCTCCCTTGATGTATTTGATGGCATTTTTGTAGGCAAAAATCTAATATTTTTTATTCATATTTTTAACCTCTTTAGGCCCATTCATATTATTTTCTCTTCACCAGTGCTAATAACTCAAATTTTAATATAATTTGCAATTTTCACTATCGTTCTGCTTATTCCCTTTTCTAGATCATAAATATAATACTAAACAGAACCAAATCAGAAGGTATAATATTAACCTTTGAGTCATCCTAATAGAAACATTTCTCACCAACGGTACACATGATCATTTTATAATTTCTTCATATCTCTAAACCAAATCTTAAGCCTTTTCATAGAGTTAAAGAAGATCAGATCTAAAAGGAGATTCCAGCGTTGTGTGTTCCAACCCCCTACGTTGTGGAGGTCAGATAACCAAGACCCAGAAGGTCAAAATGACGGTGTTTAGGCCAATGCTAGAAACACTGGTTTCCTGGCCCCCAGCTTGATGCTTCCTTCACTAGGTTGAGGTGTGAGTGGGTTTTGCAGGGGAAACATGCTAAATATTAGAAGCATTGGGCCAGTGGAGGAGGAGCCAAGGAGATGGACTATAGAGTTGGTCCAAGAAAGGGCAAGGACAAAGCCCAGCTGGAAATTGTAGAGCAAGCTCAGGCACGATTCAAGCAATCTTGGGCACCAAGTTCAATCTGGTAGCACAGGGCACAGCAGTGGGTGAGCCCTTGGGAGCCAGGCAGGTGGCACTCATGAATCTGGGAGATGTGCCCATATGTTGTAGAATCCCCACCAGAAGGCTATGTTTGGGCAAGGCTCCAGTTCCTGGAGTGGAGAGCTGACAGGTGCCAGGTGGGTCCAGGTCCTAGAGAGATGTACAGCAGTTGAGAGTGGGGCTCTGGTCGTAGCAAGCAAGCAGATGACTGTCTCTGGATGACTGGTTGCAAACCAAGGAGGAGGAAGTTAAACAGAAATAAGATAAGGTGGCCAGGTCTAATACCAGGGGTAGTACTATACCACAGGCTACACAGACATCCAGGACTCAGCCAGGAATTCCAGCATTTGGAGCTGAGGGACAGCAAAGGATGTTTGGAAAACATGAAGAAAACCGAAGAGCCACAGTTGAATGTTCAGGCCTCAGGTCTAGAGATCAGGATTTAATTGAATGTCTCAGCAGCCTCAGTCAGCGGTGGCTCAGGCCTGTAGGTTTGCAGCACTAAAGAATGCAGTCAGGTGATCTGGGCACCACACCCTGCAGTTGCTAGACTCCAATTTATACTTAATGTATGAGCTAAAATTATATTGGGGTGGGGCATGAAAGAAGGCATGTCAGGATCTACAAACCTTAATTTAATAAATTCTACAGGAAAAGTTTATCTTGCAGCTTTTAAAAAAAGCATCTCAGTAGTAGGTGGTGTTCACGAATTCATTATCTAAAATATGTTTACAGATTTGTCTATCTTAATATAGTTACGTTGCTGGTTTGTGTTAATTTTAGATCTCCTTTAGCGGCTCCTTATTTCTCTGAGACTTTAAAAAAACACAGACAGTATGGAAACAGCTCTAAGGACAGTATATGGATTATAAGAATATATCAGTTGGAGATGGAGAGAATACACGGTGGTCAGGTTTCTGCACAGTCAATACAACTGGGTCATTAAGGTGACCAAGACCACCAGACCATGAAACACTTGGTCCAATCACTTCATCCATCTTAATGGCCAAATCCAACCAACTGCACGATAATACAATCAATTGCTCAGTAACTATCCATTATGATGGCAGAAAACAAAACAAAACAAATTGGCAGTGTTTTGGTCAGTTCAGTAAAGCTACACAGCAAAGGTTGCCAAGCATATGCTGGCTCCTAGATTTTATGCCTTTGTGGTTCAGATGCATTTCTTTCATTCTGATTACTTAGGAATACCAGCTTGCTTTTTGCCATTAGTTTCTATCTACTGTCTTCAATTTATCTTGTTTAATGACAGATTTTTAAAGCACTTGGTACTTTAGTCATCATTCTTTTTATATCCCTACTTATTTATTACATCTTATTAGAAAACCTGTTTTGTTCTGTGTTTCAGTTTTTTCTGCTACATATTTATGAGCCTTCCAATTGGCTTTTTCTTTGAAAGCATTAAACAGAATATTGGTATAAACTATATTTTACATACAAGCAAAAATAAAATAGTTGCATGTGTACTTTTTTAACATTTACATAGACAGATATTTAGCTTACATTTATCTCTACCTATGCATTTTTAGATTAGCTATAATCCACATCCAAATATTTAGACCATCTGTTCTCATTTCTTGAAAATGGATTGATCTATATTTTTCCCTACTGGAATCCTACTTTACTATATATCCAGCTTTAATTTTCATATCTTTCTATAGTGGTCAGATTCTACTAAGTTTTACCATTGCATTGTACTCCTTAGCTTTTCTAGGCTGGGACTACACAACACTGCCTTAAACAGAGTTAAATATTTGATAATCTACTAGTTGTTTTGTGTGTATTTCTTTAATGAAATTATCAGAATTGACTAACTGCTTTGGTACATGTAGGCACAGAAAATAATTTTGTAAAACTTTTATTTCCTGAAAGAACTTTTGACTAAAGAGGAAACACTATATTAAAAGTTTAAAGAAAAGAGGGGAAAGATCAGAACTACCTCCCTTTTCCAAGAATTAGCTTTACAACAGTCTGATCATTGGCTTTGAGTGCGGAGCTGTTTGTGTATATGTGTGAATGCATGTTATTTTTTTTTTCTTGGCAGTTATCATCGTTAAATGGTAGTGGTGGGGGACTCACTGCAGTAACTGAATTATAGATACAGTGTGCATGTACCTCAGGCTTGGCTGCAGGAACAGATGGTATTTGAGGTCAGGTAGGTTCAGATCCAACCAACTGGAGCAGGGAACTGATTATAAGGATTGATGGTGGGCAGGTGATGGTGTGAGGGGGGTCAGGGTAGGCAGGTGCTGTTGGGGGTACTTGAAGTCAGAGAGACAAAGTTTCAGGCTAGGCACTCAGGGGTGGGGTGGGCTCTGGGTTTGTAAGAAGGGCACTTCATACAGAAAACTGTGAAGGGTCTGAGCAGGTCTCTTCAAGTAGATTTAACAAACTTGAAGGTCCAGAGAGGCCTTTTATTCTCAAAGTCTCAAACTTCTAACATTGCCTCTTCTAGATAGAACTTCAGTTAGTATAGCTGACTTAAACCTTTGTCCCATTTATAGATTTCCTCCTATTCCTATGTAAGCAGAAAGGGTAGAGGGTCCCTGGACAAAGAGAACCAGGCATGGTTTTCTTAACATAAGAGAAGCCAGTTTTGGTCTAAGCCACCTTGGGACCTAAGCCTGGCCACAATGTTTACCCTTGAACAGGTCTCAGGAATTAATGATCTTAAGGTATCAAAGAAATGCAGAAACAAACTGTTATCAGGCAAGAGAAGTAACAATAACAAAGATAATATAAATTGTAGAGACTCCCAGTTCTGTTTCAATGGTAAAGATTAGCCTGAAGTGCTCAACCTCCAGATCGACTGGAACATAAGGGATGATGATGTTGACCTTTTCTGACCTTCATGAATATACACATACCCTTAGCTTAAAACTTCCCCAGTTCTCCTGTTCATGGAGACACTGCTTTGGGAAAGATCCCTGGTGTCCTCCTTACTTGCTGCAAGTAATAGTAAGTCCTTCCTTCTCCGGACATTTGGTTTGGTTGTGTCTTTTGGCTCCACACCCACCAAGAGGTGTAACGTTTTTTGGGTAACACTTAGTCTATATGAACTCAGACAATCATTCCATAATCTAAAGAGCTGTTGATCTCCATGTCAGATGGAAATACCATTTTTTTTCTGCCTTGAACTAGGCTATTCAGAGATGTCAAAGATTCTGAAAGATTTGACAAGCTGACGTCGGGGAGACTTTCATTCTTCATAAATAGATGAATCCATCTTTCAGGGAATCCATCTCTCTGAGTAGACTGACCCAGGTTGAGGGCTTTTGCACCCATCTGCCTGGAAGGAACCTGGACTTTATGGATAATTTGCGGTGGAAATGTCAGATGGGGTCTATGAGACTTTTATCAACTAGCACTCAAGGATTATCTGCAGACTTTAACATTCGGCTACCATTACTTCCTCTAACAGGTGTAAGGGTTGACAATTTTATGAACTTCATACTCATCTCCTTAACTGCTTGGGAAAGTACTCTATGGATTTTGTGTGTATGTCATTGCTATGGTTAGCTAGAGGAAGAAAAAGGAATGAGGGTTGTGGTATAATAGGAAATTTGTTTATTCTTTTCCTGTTTTCTGGCACTGAGCTCCAGAAACCCTTGGAATTTCCTGAGTGATAGGAGTAAATAAAGCCCTTTTTCAAAGTACCTGAGTTTATGCAAAGGAGGTGATTTAGGATGGGGCCCTTAGGTAGCCTCTGGATAGAGGCTGGTCCCCAGAAAGACGACACAAGTGATTAGAGGGTGGGGCTACTCAGCTCCCTCCTCCCCTCCCCCAACTCTGGGCTGAGAAGTGGGTTATAAAAACTCTTGAACAGTGAGATTCAGAGAGCTTCTGGGTTGGTGAACACACCCAGTAGCTGGGAGGGTGGCGTGCTCAGAGAGGGCGTAGAAGCTCTGTGCCCCTGCTCCCCTTACCTTGCCCAGTGCATTGCTTCCATTTGGCCATTCTGAGTTTTGTTCTTTGTAATAAACTGGTAAACATAAATAGTTTTCCTGGGTTTCGTGAGCCATTTTAACAAATTATCAAACCTGAGGAAGGAGTTGTGGGAACCCCCAACTTAGAGCTGGCTGGTCAGAAATACTGTTGGCCCAGGACTTGCAACAGGTGTCTGAAGTGGGGGCAGTCTTGTGGGACTGAGCTTTTAACCTGTAGAGTCTGGGCTAACTCCACTTAGTCAATGTTAGAACTGAATTGAATTATTGGACACTGAGTTGGTGTCAAATTAGAGAATTGGTTGGTCTCAGAAGACCCACCCCAGAAGGGAAAATTAGTTAGAAGGTCATTGTGGAATTCAATCAGTCAATTCATAGGTTAAAAAAAAGATAAAACAGACACAAGGTTTTCGTTTTAATGGCACCATAGATCTTTCCATACTAAAACTTACAAAAGTCTTTCATCTACCTTCTTAGTGGATTAAAAGGAATATGCAATTTAAGGGAAAGTTATGATACATTAGTTTAAGCAGTCTAATGTAATTTTGCTAGTAATTAAGTCTAATTTCTATTTCTCATGCCCAAGAAGCCTAAATAGCAGAAGAATGCATTTATTCTTTATCATTTACAACACGATGAGTAGAGACAGCTTGATCAACACTAAATTATAGCTCAGGAAAAAAGGAGAGTGGTTCTCATGTTGTAGCTCAACTCTTCACCCTTTAATCTGCCAGCTTTTTGAAGATAGGACTGGATTCCTAAGAAAAGGTAAGGATGCTATCTGATTGGTTATGATTTATTGCTGCTGTAAATAACAGAAACCTGAAAAATAGTGGTATAAATAGAGAAGGGATTCATTTTTCTCACATAACAAAAAGTATGCAGGTGGATAGCCCAAGACCCTTGTGACCATTCAGAGATGCTCTTGGGGACCTAGGTTCATTCTGTCTTCCTGCTTCACCATCCTTATCTCAGGGCTTCGATTTTCCTGGTTATGATATGCTGATTATGATTATGTAAATCACATCCAAGGTCTAGGCAGGAGAATGAGCAAAAGGACAAAAGCAAAAGGCAAAAGGAAGCAAAAGCCCCCTAAGCTGTCTGTCTTTCTAAAAGGTTTATCATGAAGTCCCTACCAGTGATTTCTGCTTACATCTCATTGGCTAGAACTGAGCCATGTGATGGTATAAATTGTATTCCTCCAAACTCATATATTGAAAACCTAATTCCAATGTGATTGTATTAGGAGGTGGAGCCTTTAGCAGGTGATTAGTCATCATGCTGGTGTCCCCATAAGTGGAATTCTTGTCCTTATGAAAGAGGCCTGAGAAAACTCCTTTGCCCTTCCACCATGTGTGGTTACAGCTGGAAGGCACCTTCTATGAACCAGAAAGTTCTGGTTCATAGCAAGTTCTGCTGGTGCCTTGATCTTGGGACTTCCCAGCTTCCAGAACCATAAGAAATTAAGTTTTGTTGTTTCTAGGCCACCCAGTTTATGGTATTTTGTTATAACGGCCCCCAAGTGACTAAGACACATGACTACTCCTTGCTGAAGGTAGTCTGGGGTCATTAATATTTTAGCTGAGCATATTACACACTTAATAAGAATCACAGTTCTGAGGCATTGATTAAGGGAAAATGAATGTTGTTCTGACATCTAGCACTGATGCTTTCACTCATTGTAATATAAATAGCGACCATCTACAAAATAAAAAGACTTCATAGCTGTGAACCAAAAAATTCCAGTGTTCAAACACTACTCTTGACTATAATACTCACTCCACAGGAAACCTGTTCCTCTTCCTCTTTTCTCTCCCTTTCCTCTATCCTTCCATTTTTTTTTTTTTTTTTGCGTACGCGGGCCTTTCACTGTTGTGGCCTCTTCCGTTGTGGAGCACAGGCTCCAGACGCGCAGGCTCAGCGGCCATGGCTCACGGGCCCAGCCGCTCCGTGGCATGTGGGATCTTCCCGGACCGGGGGCACGAACCCGTGTCCCCTGCATCGGCAGGCGGACGCTCAACCACTGCGCCACCAGGGAAGCCCCCATTTTTTTTTTTTAAAATCAAATCTCCTCCCTGCATCTTATCTCCCTCTCTGGACATTCTGTCATCTCCTCTCTCTTTACTTCTCTTTGTCCATTGTCTTCTCCTGTTGTAACATATACTTACTTTTAGTGCAAATTTACACTTTTCTCTAGTTTCATTAGATAAAACACCTGTTTTATTAATCTCTTGCTGCATAACAAACCACTGCTGAAGTTAGTAGCTTAAAACAGGGGTCAGAAAAATTTCCTGTTCAGACTGTATGGTAAACATTTCAGCTTTAGGGGCCATATGATCTCTGCCATTGTACAGCAAAAGTAGCCACACAGATGATATGTAAACAAATGGGTGTGACTGTGTCTCAATAAAACTTTATTGACAAACAGGTGGTGGGCCAAACTTGGTCTGCAGGCTGTAACTGATCACTCCTTGGCTTAAAAGAAAAATGATTTATCATTTCTCATGATTCTCTGAGTTGACTGACTCAGCAGGACAGTGTTTCTCTTCCACACAGTGTAACTGAGGTCACTCATGTGGCTGTATTGAACAGATAGTTTAACAGAAGATGGAACATCCAAAGTGGCTTCTCATCCTCCAAGGCTTCTCTCCACATAGCTTTTTATTATGCAGCAATCTAGTCTGCGCTCTTTCACAGCATGGAATATGACTTCCAAGAGAAAGTGGGCCAAGAGGTCAGGCTCCAGGGTACAAGTGCTCATCAAGCCTCTGCTTGCATCGTTTTGCTAAAATCTCATTGGCCAACACAAGTCACGTGGCCAATCCCAGAGACAGTATAGGAGAGGCTACACAGGGGTGTCACTACCCAGAGACATGGATCACTGGAGGCCACCAATGTAAGAGAACACCACAGTCTGCCTTCTGGTCCTCAGTGATTCATGTCTCTCCTGCACTCAAAATAAAGTTGCCTTCTTCCCAGGACCCACACGATATCGTCCCATTTCAGCATTAGATTCAGACTTGGTATCTGGCATCTTGCATATGAATCAATTTCAGGTATAGATGAGATCCCTCGAGTGTGGTTCCACAGGTTAAGAGAGCTATGGACTAAAACAAGTTATCTGCCTCACACATCCAACATTCAATGATGAAAACAAGAAAGGATAACCTCAATAGACATTCTCTTTCCACAAATGACAGCACACAGAGGAGTAGAGGGTATATAGTTATTGCTCGACAGGAGTTCTGTCATCCATCTGAGCACATGTCACTAGGGGGAAGGGAATGTTTGTTGTATTGAATACTCCTTAGGAGTAGTTCCTTAATCCATTGCTCTTCTCCACTCTGTGATCTTCTGAGTTCGTGGCTCCACTTTCTGAGATGGCCTTCCTTTCTATAAATAATGGCTATGCTCATAGCTGAGTACTCTTAGATGACTTCCTATCATTATTAATTTGGCGGTTCAGAGATGTCTTTTCATTTTGGCCTATTCCTCTGAGTCTAAGCTGGTACAACTCCTTTAAAAATGTTAGGGACTTTCTAGATATCAAATTTTAAATCCATTCCATTAGACAAAAGCCCACACCCACAAATTTAATGACAAAGTTCTCTCCTTAGCTTGAACTGAGAGTGAGTGTGTTGTGGTAAAATACACTCAAGATTCTCTGAAGTGATTTTGTCTAGGTGAGAGGATCCACGAAGCATTGCCTTAAATCTTTCAGAGGTCTAAACAAGGGATCAGACATCTGCAACCTTGATTGGATATCTACCCTCAGGCCTCATTTTACTGACAACATCTTGGAGTTGATCTTTATCCCTGAGGAAAACTCTTTAGAATGTTTAACCCACTGAAGAGACTGAAAATAAGAAATATTTATATTGTATAATCATCCAAAAAGTCCGGAGTTGGAAATATTTCCTCTAAATTCTGCTTGAAAGCTGAATAGTACTTTCTTTAGCTTCTTTTTTTTTTTTGCAATACTTTGCCATAAGTGGCTTAAAGCACTAATTGGCACATTCAATATTCTGCCTGTAAATCTCTTTGGCTGAACTCTCAACTTTATGAGGTATCTAATTTTTCTATCTTTTAAGGTACCACAGGTGACAATTTCCTTCATTCATCTATTAATTTATTATACAGGTCCATTTTTCTCCAGCCTTCAATAGAAATTTTAGTGTTCTTCCAGCCTCCGCTACCAGTTTCCTCACTTTGCAGGCCTCCATTTTCCATGCAGTCCCCAATCCTGTATTAATCATGTTTACTTTTTATTTCCTGTATTTTATGATGCTTTGACATATTGGGGCCTTGCTGACCCAGAAGAGACTGCCCGCTCTGAGGGCTAGCAAATTCCTATAGCTAGCAAATGACTACCCTGCAAGTATACCTTTTATATGCAAAATAACTAATTAAGAGCTCATACCCACAAACTACTCCCTTAATGAGCTCTCACACATCACTCATTGCCCTAATCAAGCCAGGGCCAGGTATCACACAACTCAAAACAGTCTCTACACCCCAGAGCCTGCTGATACTATTCAAGGTAACCAATCCTAAACCTGCTTAGCCTGATTACCTGTTTTACCTATTCCTCCCCGTGAAAACCACAATAAAGGCTCTTGTCCATGTATTTCCCTCATTCCTGTTTCCTGACGACCCTGGTGTTTTCCCATGTGGCCCTGCATAGTGTAGCAAGTCTCTTCCTCTTGAAACTGTGAGGAAACAAACTATCTTTTCAATGGCTGTCATCTCCCGACCTGTTGACCTCACCATACCTGAATAAAAACAAAATCCTAGATATATCTCAAAGCCATCCAATGTCATATGCTTTAGGTTTTATAACAGTACCCTACTTCTAGGTACCAATTTCTATATTAACTATTTGTTGTTACATAACAGCCACCCTCAAACCCAGTGGCTTCAAATGTCTTTTATTTCTCACAATTCTGTGGGTTGTTGACTCAGCTGAGCGTTATTCTGCTCCATGTGGTGGAGCTGAGATCACTCAAGTGACTGCATTCAACTGGGAGCTCAGCTGGGGGTGGAACAGCCAAGACGGTTCTCCAGGGCCTCTTTCTATTTGTTTTTTCATTATTCAGTAGTCAAGACAGCTTCTTTATAACATGGCAGCTCACTTCTAAAAGTGAACATTCCAAAAGACAATCCCCAATGTGCAAATATTTATCAAGCTTCTGCTTGAGTCATGCTTCTTAATATTCCATTGACCAAACCATCCTCTAGCTCATACTGTATGTGGGAGGGGACTACCCAAGGGCTGAAAACCAAGAGGTATGGGTCTTCTGGGGCCACCAGTGTAACAGTCTACTACACTATTACAATGCCTTTCTAAGTTTCTTTTTATTACTTTGGGGGATTGCCCATGGAGTATAGCAGAAAATGTACACATGTTGGGATGTGGTGGGGACAAAAGGTCTGCAAAACATGGATGTAGACAAGACTCTTCTGATGGATTTGATTTTTCACTACTCAACTAGCCATGTTGGCATTCCAGAAATGCAAACTTTCATTTTTCTAGAATACCTTTCAATTTAGGATTAAATGGCATTACACTACCAGTAAGTTTTTATTTGATATCCCCATCACTATTAAATAAGTCTACTGTGGCTAATTCTATTGGGGACTGTGAGATTTTCTTTCTATTTAAACTTCTTTTTGTTGCCATTATTGTTCCTGTTTCTTCTTCCTCCATAGATTCCTTTGGTTACATGGCCATTCTGAGAAGAGACAGTCCTCAGCAATTATCCACATGGAAACATGTGCTACTTATGGCAGTCTGCTCTTGCTTGTTTCCTGCCTTGCTAATTTTGTGAAATTATTTGTGAATAGTTATTTGATTACAGAAATAACTTCCTTAAGCCTAGAATTGTAAAGACTTAGACGATTAAGGTCATCTACATGGTTCTGAATCACTGAGATTAAAAAGGGAAGATCCAGGTTACCATCTGACTATGAAATATCTCTACATTGGGGAATATCTTTGTGCTTTTAGGTCACTGATAGTTGTTTTATTGAGAGGTTGAAAAAATAGCAGGACCTCTGTCCATCAGATCACTCATTCCAAATACCATCTTGAGTCAGGAGTCTCCCAAATATAATTACTACGACACTCTGCACATTTACCTCTTCTTACACCTATTTATGACGCACGCTGCTTCTGTGTCCTGGATTCATTTAGACAACCTCTGCTTTGCCACCTTCTGCAGATTTCAAAGTAGAATCCACCTATAGCAGTCATCAAAAAGTACTTGAAGTGCCATTTTAAAATATAGATCCTTGGGCCTTGCCTCAGATGTACTACGTCAGAGTTTCTCAAGTTTGAATCCAGGAATCTGGCTTCTTTTTGACAGGTCTCCATGTTTGCTTCATGTACTCTAAAGTTCAAGAATCATTGCTAGGGAAAGACAAAAATAAGGTGTGAGTCTCAACCTAGGTTAAGTAACATTCATGTTTGGTTTCTGAGAAGAGGAACAAGATCTGATTTTAGCAAAAATCAGAACTAAGCTTTGTTTTTGGAGACCTTCTTATCTCCCTTTCATCTCTGCTCCCTCTCATTCTTCAATAATTAAGCAGTAATTGTCATTTGTCCAGCCAACTCTGTGAACTAGGCACTGGGCCTTGAGCCTCAGAAAATCCTATAGTCTAAGTAACAGTATCATCCTCATCTACAGGTGAGGATGTTGCGGTTGATTGAGGTTATGGAATTTGTCCAGAGCAGAAGCTAAGGAAAGGTAAAGCTAGCATTTGAGCTCACATCTGCTCTCTAGTCACTTGGCTGAGAAACTAATTCATACTGTGGTATTAAGGGTGTTATGTTTCAGATACTCAAATGTCTCTGAATCTTCCTGTGGCTGTCCCCTGTTTTTCAGAACCTTCAGTACCAGCACACCTCAGAAGCACCTTTCTCTTTCCATTTTAATTGACTCTTTAGTTTCCTTTTTGTGGATATTTCTCCCAATTTTTTGCAACGAAGAGTGGAAGGTTGATGGCCAGTATCCTCCCACCTCAGCCATCTCTAGAATGTTTGTTTAATAGGCAAAATACAGCCATTTTGATTACACAACTAGCCAGATGTCTTCCAGAAAAAAAAAATGAGTAGCGGAGACCTTACTGCAGAAGCCCTTTCTTCTGGGGGTACACACCCCATGTCTCTGTTTCTCTCGCTGGGCTCCAATATTTAGAAGAGTGCCTGGTGCTCCATGTTCATATTCACTAAATGTCAGCTGAATAAATGAATGAGCAAACTGCATCTTTTCCCCAGTTTTACTGAGAAATAATTGACATACAACACTGTATAAGTCATATAGCTTGATGGTTTGATATACATTGACTGTGAAACAGTTACCACAATAGTTTTGACCAACATCCGTCTTTTCATATAGACATAAATAGAAAAGCAAGAAAAAAAGAGAAAAGAAAAAACTTTTCCTTGTGATGAGAACTCTTGGAATTTACTCTCTTAACCTCCCTACGTATCACACACCAGTGTTAGCCATTATGTTGTACATTACATCCCTAGTACTTGGACATTTGTACTTTTTGACCACCTTCCTCCAATTCCCCCTCCCCCCAGCCCCCACCTTTAGTAACCACAAGTCTGATCTCTTTCTATGTTTTATTTTTTTTTAATCCCACATATAAGTGAGATCATACTGTATTTGTCTTTCTCTGTTTGACTTATCTCAATTAGCATAATGCCTTTAAGGTCCATCCATGCTGTTGCAAATGGTAGGATTTCATCATTTTTTACGGCTGAATAATGTTCATTGTACAGACAGTTGACCCTTTGTATTCTCGGGTTCTGCATCCATGAATTCAACCAATCACAGATTAAAAATAATTTTAAAAATTTCAGAAAGTTCTAGAAAGCAAAGTTTGAATTTGCCACACGCTGGCAACTATCTACATAACATTTACATTGTATTTACAGCTATTTACATAGCATTTACACTGTGTTAATCTAGAGATGATTTTAAGTATACGGGAGGACGTGCATAGGTTACATGCAAATACTACACCATCTTAGATAAGGGATTTGAGCATCTATGGAATTTGGTATCTGAGAGGGGTCCTGGAGCCAATCCCATGTGGATACCTAGGGATGACTATATACACCACAACTTCTTTTTCCATTCATCCATCAATGGATACCTAGGTTGTTTCCATGTCTTGGCTATTGTAAATAATGCTGCCATGAACATGGCAGTACAGATATTTTTTTGAGTTAGGGTTTTCATTTCCTTTGACTATATTCCCAGAGGTGGAATTGCTGGATCATAGTTCTATTTTTATTTTTTTAGGATTTTCCATTCTGTTCTCCATAGTGGCTGTACCAGTTTACAGTCCTACCAATAGTACGATTCCCTTTTCTTCACATCCTTGACAGCATTTGTTCTCTCTTGTCTTTTTGATGATGGCCGTTCTAACAGGCATGTGGTGATATCTCATTGTGGTTTTAATTTGCATTTCCCTGTTGACTAGCGATGTTGATCATCTTTTCATGCACCTGTTGGCCTTTCATATATCTTCTTTGAAGAAATGTCTATTCGGGTCCTTTGCTCATTTTGCAATTGTGTTATTTGGTTGTTTTGTTTCTGTTTTACTATTGATTTGCATGAATTATTTACATATTTTTGGATATTAACCCCTTATCAGATATATGGGGTTGTTTCCCATTCCATACGTTGTCTTTTGTTTTTTTTTTTTTTTCGGCTGCACCGCATGGCTTGTGGGATCTTAGTTCCCCAACCAGAGATTGAACCCAGGCCCCTGGCAGTGAAAACGCCGAGTCGTAACCACTAGACTGCCAGGGAATTCCCCATAGGTTGTCTTTTCAAAGCACATTTTAACATTATGGTTCTTATCACAGATTCAGAAGGTAGGATAGCTAAGATCTTGGTTAAAATTTCCAGGAAGGGAAAGTTGATCTTCTAGATAGGTCACTGCCTGTCCTGTGCATTTACTTGAGTAAGCAACATAGTTGCAACTGTGTCCCAATGTGTGGCACACATTCCAGGAATGGGAATTTCAGGTGCTTCACTAGGAATATTTGGCCAAATGCCAATGGGTGTCTCTAGGTATTAAAGCTAAGCTATATACTTTCTGATAAACCTGTATACTCAGTATTTATTGAGCACTTACTATGTACAGGTACAGTTCTAGGTACTGGGAATATAGCAGTTGACAAAATTACCAAAAGTTCTGGTCCTAATAGAGTTTGTTATGTTCTGTTTGGGGAAGAGGGGTTGCTGCTTAACAGAAGAGAACAGGCGAACACAAACATTCAGACCAACATCAATGGCACATGCATTGAAGGAGAGAGGAGAGACCAGCTAAGCATGATACATAAGAAATTTGCACTGCATGTGGCCTTCTCTGCGTCGGGCTATAGCTCTAAAAAAGGGCTGCATTAGGGATGCGCTGGGACTGGGGGAAAAATGATGCCATGAAGGATGTTACCAGGGTGATATTCTAGTTACCCCCAAACCTCCATGCTATTCCTCCTTCTCCTTTGGAGCCTGTATTTCTACACTAAATGTGAGCGAGTAGAAAAGATGTTTCCTATTCACTATGAAACTTGTAGTACAGGTTCTGCTGCTTGGTTGCCACAGAAACTCTGAGTTTGTGCATCAGGGCTGCCATGGAATGAGTGACACGTGCACAGAGAGAGGCTGAGCCTGCCTCCCTGGGCTAACGGGCAGCATGGAGTGGCATCGCCAGGGAGATCTTGTGCTTCTCCTTGTTCACTCTCCTGGCCCAGCCCCGCCTGGCCTGGTCCACAGCAACACACGGAGATCCTTGCTCCTTAGGATGTGGGAGCATTCTCCTTTTTGAGACCCCAAATGTGCTTATTTGGACAATCTCAAACAGGATCAGGCCGGTCTCTCTTCCCTCCTCCAATGCAGGTACCTCTGATGTTAGTCTGCTTGTGAGCTTTTGTGTTTGCCCATTCTGTGCCAGGGGTGAGATTCATGGTCCCCCAAATATCGTTTTCCCTTCTCCCAGAAAATGTCTGGACCCACTCCTGCTTGAAGGACTGGTGCATTTTTATCAGTGTCTCACTCTATTTTCACTTAAAATGCAAATATTCAGGGGAGAGTTAAATTACTAAATAACATGTGCGTGTAAATTAATTTCTCAGGCAGGTGACAAGAGAACTGAGAATAAGAAAACTGGCAAGGTGGGCAAAAGGAGTATATGGGGTGCAGAGAGGTGGGGGTCTGGGAGGAAGAGACAGAAAAGAGAATAAAAATGAGCGCAGGTACCTATACCTACCATACACAGAGGCACACACACGTGCACACAACCTGAGGTCACCAGAGCCAAAATTCTCCTTTGTTATCCTTCTTTGGGACATCCTCAAGGTGTGGCAGTTCGGCAGCAAGTCGTGGGGGGAAGTGCCCAAGCTCTGGAGTTGGACAAAATGGGTTCTAACCCCAATTTCATTTCCATGTGTCTGTATGACCTCCTGCGAGTTACTGCCTCTCTCTGAGCCTTAATTTCCTCATCTGTAAGGAAAAGAAGCAGGGTGGGGGGCAGAGATAATAACACCTATCTCTTAGGAGCATTGTGAGGGTTACATAAGATGATGAATGCTGAGTGATTGGCACAGAGCCTGACACATAACAAACCAAAGGGTAGTGAGATTCAGGGTGCGTTTGGAAGGATACCCGGCTTACAGGAGGGACGTCAGAGGAGCCCAAGTGGCTTCCATCACCTCTGTTGTCTTATTCCTCCAGAAGGGATCAGGAAGGGAAAGGCAGAGCAGCATAGTTGATGGTTTTTGCTGTTCATTCTAGCCTGGCCAGGATCTGCAGAGATTTCTCTTCCAAACTGGACAGCATTGAAGCATTTATTTTATTACACAGTGACTTTCATCTCTAGCTACTGCTTCTTCTGCCAGCACACAATTCCACATGATTGCTAGTTCCTATTGGGGCCTGGAACAAGAGGAGGTGTTACAGGTGAGGATGGAGAAGCATCGTGAGCGAGAAGCTTTCTTGGTGCCAACCAGGCTCCATCAGAGCCAGAAATGCTACCACTCACTCTAACAACAAAGACAAAGCCCACTCCACAGTCGGCCTTGGGTCTTTCCTCCCCTCCTTCCTGCTTCCGCACGATGCACAGGCACAAGAACATTTTCTCTGGGCTTCTGTTCGCAAACCGCATCTCACCTTTTGCTCTCAGCCTCAGGCTTTTGCTAAGAACATAGTGGAGAGCTGGAGAAACATTCTGATTCACCTTTAAACAGAAGCCAAGGTCCCCCAAATCAGCTGCCATTTTCCCAGTCACTTGGGGGCTTCCATTCAACCATAGCTACGAAGAGAACATGGAGCAGCCCCACTGGGCTTCCGAGCAGGAAGAGAGCAGTTGAAGCAATAATTTCTCAGCTTGTTACCAAGCACAACTAATAGATTAATCAGCGCCTTTGTTGTAAGCCTTGAATATTAGTTTGATATTAGCTTGGTTAAATATCCAGGGCTGGAGTGTGCATGCCTGTGCATACATAAGGCAAAGGGATTTAGTGAGTCTCCGGAGAAATGCTCTTTTCCCCAAGACTTGCCTTCTCCACGCACTCTCGGCTCCCCAGCACGGTGCATGATTTTATCCCCATGCTGACCCCAAACATAAACCTGGACGCCACTGAGAGAGTGAGCAGGTTTTGTTCCTGCCCTGCTGTACACAGTGGTCACACATCCATTTTGGCTGCTCCCATAATAATTGAGAGTTGGTAAGAAGAGTAATTATGTGGGGACTCTTGAATCAGGTCGCCCGAGACTAAAACCTCTCTGGGGCACTTACCCTTACACCATTAATCGCTGTAAACCTCAGTTTCTTCCTCTCAAACGTTGATAATAGTACCTGCCTCTGAGGGTTGCAGAAGGGTTAACTGAGGTGATGAATATAAAGTGTCAGCACAATGCCTGGCACATAATAAGTACTAGATAAATGTCAGATGTAATTAACAATTCTCTACATTCTTATAGCACTTAGTTATTTTCCAAGTACTTTCATATCATTTCGTATGATTCTCCTAATCCACCCACCAGGTATAAGATGCAAAACATGTAGTTTTATCCTCATTTGCTCAATTAGAAAATCGAGTTTCTAAATGATTAAATGTCATAGTTGTAATTGATGAGAACCCATTCTGGCATTTGTCCCCTTCCCCTCCCCACCCCACCCCCAACTGCTTTAAGAAGCTAGACTATGCAAAATTTTCTATTCAAATCAGAAAAAGCAGGAAACTTGAAATATTTTATGTGCTTCTTATCAACGAACAACTTCTCTGAGTTTGGTTTTCACAATTGTAGTATTACAGAGCTTCTGTGGTCTTTGGCTTTTCCTTAGCAATAGGGCTGGGTCCCACCGCAGCAAGGAGAGATGGTCCCACTTCTCACTGGTCCTCGTCCTCTACCACTCCCATGACCCTTGGAATATATTGCCTAGATCGTACCTACTTCTGTAGAGTTGAGCTCCAGGAGCACAGAGGAACTATTTTAGCTGTGTTTCTCCTAGAGCAGCTAGCAGATACTTCCCACATAGTACTAAATAACTACTTGTGGATTGATGATCTTGTAATTTTGCGTTCTCTAATTCAGGCCTAATGAATGCCTATGTCAAGGTCAGCCTCATTAGCCTATCAAGTATTTTGATATTCTCGTAAGTCTAGACAGTCAGATAAGAAAACTGCAGCTTTAAATGGTTTTACCAAGAGGGTAGGAGGGAAACACATTTCTATAACCTTACATACTGTTAAAAAAAAAAAAAGTTCTTCAAAGTTTCCAGAGATTCCCAAGGTACACACCATAGTCGTTAGCTATCAAGAAGAACCAGAAGGAAAGTCTTTCTGTATATACCAGCATTGGTCTTTCAAGATCTTAGTTAAAAGTAAGCGTGACACTGAGACATGTACTAGAGAAAGCAAGACATGTACTAGACATCAATGGCATTTCCTCCCTGTTTTGTAGATTTGGATTCCAAAACAAACCATTTTGCAACTTTCATACAAATCACGTAACTTTCTCTTAGAAAATGATGGTATATTTGTAAGGTTCCATGGAGTGTGATCATGAGTAATTGACGGCCTAGACCATAGGGCATGCTATAGCCAACTTTGCCTTTCCTTTAAAATTAAACTGTATCATGAGATCACAATTAAACTGTGAACTAACCAGAAGATTATATACAAAAAAATGACAGTATATAAAAAATTAACCAGAAGATAGTATAATAGAAATGATAGGCTACTTGGAGGAATATAAGTGCATTTCTGTTAAAGGAATATAAATACATGATATAAGATACCAATGTATAATTCTTAACTGTTATCATTGCTTGCTTAATTTAATTCTGGTTCTAGCTTGGGAAGATTATAAAACAATTCTTACAGAATTTTTTCTTAGTGACAAATACATTCCAGGATTCACACTCTGCTTTTGAGCATATTGGCTTATCATCAAATGTCCTTACAAGGAACTTTACCCCATTCTGCTTGGCAATTATACCATCTAACATTTTAATTATTTTGCTTACTTTTTAAATTCTTTAAATTTCAAAGTGGTTATTTCTTTTTGTTTTATACCAAAAGCAGATAATAAGAACAGTCATACAATAAGAATTCAAGGCCCTATATAAAATCGTCTTTCCAAATAGATTTTCCTTCATCTAACAACTTTTCTTTCCAAGAACCTCTTTTGAAACCTGGGGCTGACCATTAACTTACACATCAAGTTTATTTATTTACTACTTTTTTACTACAAATTTCCAGCCTCTATCAAAAGATCCATTGACACAAATGCTTCAAAATTTACTTTAAAAAATACATTCAAATAGAATACAAATGGATTAAAAATTTTTAACCTACTTTTTAGCTATTTTAATTATTTTGAAATAACTTTTAATTTGTAGAAGTTTCAAGAATAATAAAAATAACTCCTGTATTCTCTTAATCCAAATTTACCAATTGTTAACACTTTGCTAATTTGTTTTCTGCATGTGATATATGTTACTATGCTGAACCATTTGAAATTATTTGTAATCATGTCTCTTTACCCCTAAATAGTTCAATTTTTCTTTGAAAAGAAACAAGGGCATGCTCCTACATAAACAATATAGTTATTTAATCGGGAACATTTAATATTCGTACAGCACTATTATCTAACAGAAGGTTCATTGTCGAATTTACCAATTGTCCCAGTAATGTCCATTATAGCCATCCTCCCCAACCCCATGCCCAATTCAGAATCCAATACAAGATAACACATTTCCTTCAGTTATCATGTTTCTTTAGTTTTTTTTTAATATGGGACAGTTTCTCAGGCTTTCACTGTCTTTTATGACACTGATATTTTAAAAAGAGTACAGACCAACTGTTTGGAGTTTGTCTGATATTTCCTCATGTTTCCATGCCGCTTATCTATTGGCAGCCGGGGTGGTGTGTAAAAAATGCTGTGTGCTTCTTTGTGTGTCCCATCAGGAGACACAGGATGTCTTGCTGTCCCACTGTTGGTGATATTAACTTTGATCATGGTTGAAGTACTCTGTGTCAGGTTTCTCCATTGGAAGGTTACCATTTTTCCCCTTGATATTAACAAGAAATCTGTGGAAAGATACTTTGAGACTATATAAATAACCTGTTTCTCATCAAACTTGGACCAATCCTTATAGCATCCCATGAAGATATACTTAACAGAATACTGTGGATGACTGCAAAATGGTGATTTTAAAATTCTATCATTCTTTCTAATTTATGATGTAACATTCTATTGTAAGAAGAGCTTCCCCTTCTCACTTGTTATTTATTTATGTATTAAGTTATTATCAATTTGGACTTATGGGTTCTTATTTTATTCAATGAGTTATAATAAATTACTGTAATTATCCATTTCAAAGCACAAATTGTCACATATTCGATTAGTGGAACTTATGTGGAGCCTTTTCAAGTTGGCTCTTGTATCCATTTGACATGTCCTCATCATTTTGTGATCATTATTTTGTAGCACAGCAAGATGTTCTAAGCTCATCCTGGATTTTCTCTGTCCTAGTCCTGGAATCAACTGTAGTCTCTTTTAGTGGAAGAATGGTATTTAGAATCCTAAATGTAGGCATACAATTATATTTTTAAACATAAGCTTTAAAAGATATTCAGTGCTTTTTCCATTATGTCTAAAGTGCCAGCTTGGGCAAAGCCAACTGTGTCCACAGAGCAAGACAGTGGGCATTCTATATTGACTGACCTAGTGTTATAAATCTTAACAAGAATGTAAAGTACTATATACTTCTTCTATTGTAAGATTCTAAGATACACCATAGTTTTAATAACAGTTTCTTGGAGGGTGGAAGGAGGACAAAGAATTCTACATTAAGTGTTCACATTGATTATAAGGCATCTACTAATTTCAAAAACATCAAGATGTGAAAAAACTTTGCATCTTAGAATCAAGGAAACAAGCAATTTATCTCAAAGAAGAGCATATCATTATGACTTCATGCAGAAGCATTCAAATGATTTAGGGAAAACATTAAATAATGTTATAAACTGTTTTGTTTATATTTCTTGTCTCTTTTGTTATACTTAACTGTACATTCTTTTCATTGGTTGCAATAAAAGTACAGGGGAGGGCTTCCCTGGTGGCACAGGGGTTGAGAGTCCGCCTGCCGATGCAGGGGACACGGGTTCGTGCCCCGGTCCGGGAAGATCCCACGTGCCGCGGAGCGGCTGGGCCCGTGAGCCATGGTAAAAAAAAAAAAAAAAAAAAAAAAAAAGTACAGGGGATAGGTCAAATGGATCTATTTTAATTTTTACAGATGCATGGAAAATGAGAAGAAATCACAGCCAGATCTTCTATTCCTCAACGATTGAGCTTAAAGAAGATATATCATCACTAGAAATGTTACTTGTTCTACATTTTCGCACATGCTTATTTTAATAGGTCAATTATACCATCTCAATGAATCAGAAAACTAAATGGATTTTGATAATAATTACACGAATATTTTATGTAAGGATATGACTTTACTGTTAACAAACTTTGCAAAGGCAAAATCTCAAGGGTAGTAAAGTGTATCAACTGACTAGGAGATCCTGCTGGGGTCTGACTGCCCCAGGTACGAGTCCTGTCTTTCTGCTACTTACTAGGTTTTCACCCTTAGGCAAATTACTTAACCTCTCTAGGCTTCAGTTTTCTCTATTCATCAAAGGAAGATAATCAGAGTACCTACCTCAAAAAGTCATCATGAGGATGAAACGAGAGAATTCAGGGAAAGTGCACAGACCAATGTTTGGTACCCAGAAAATTTTAGCTGATAAAATAGTAGATAAAAGACAGAAGTCAGCATCATTCTAGTATCTCAGATGGATACATTTTCTTTGTACATTCCTTGTAAAGCAATTTAGTATTTTTTCCCTACTTAAGAACCTAAGTGGATTCAACAGAAAAAAATCTCCTTAAGTTCTAAGTCAGAGATAAGAGTTAGGAATCTGCACCACAGGAGAATATGTGCACTTGCTTATGGTGGTTTAGTTAGCAAGCTAAACCCATCCTCCTTTTTCTTGTCTACTACCCTACCACCCATAGGAAAACCATGGTTCTGGTGAGCTATTGGGTCCAAAAAACGACCAAAAAATTTTCAACCCGAGGTAAGCAGCAAAAAAGAGAAAAGAGTACACAGCCAGCGGATTTGGATTGCCCTGTCCCTTTCGGATTGTGTCTGCTGGATGACTCACTCTTTGCCACAATGCTGGTCATAAGCGGTGCTGAGGGTTCTTATCCTGGGACAATACCTCACAGATGATTAATGCTTTAAAGAGAGAAGACATCCTTCATTTTCAAAATAAGGGATTCACCATTTCCCTTTGAATTCTTTAATTGGCCTTTCTAATTAGAGGGATTTGCTGCTTTATTTGGCAGTAGTTGGCTGTGATCTGTGTGGTTTCTGCAGGACTGGGCCAGATTGTTTGCATCTTAAAGGAATTCTGGGGAAGCCCTACCTCTTTCTAGGGTTTCTTTCATGCTATTTGAGGGTTTTAGAGAACTGAGGTCAAGGATGCTCCATTAGCATCGTTGTGCAGAGGAAGGAAGCTGGGACTCTACCGCCTATTTCAGAGTAATTACATCACCCACTCTGGCTCAGCTCCTACAACACTGTGTGAAGCCGTGGATGAAGCAATATGCAAGATCAGACTGTCACAGGTCCCCTGCCATTTGCACAGCTCTTGTCCTGCGAAGTTTTAGCATCTACACTACTCATTCTTGGGAAAACCTCCTATGTTGTTCCCACTAAGTTGGTTTGTCTGAAGGTTCCGCCTAACTAAAAGCTGGAAAAGAAAGGAATTCTTTATTTGAAAAATATTAAAGCATGCGGGGACGTGTGTGGTAATAGCCAGCTCTGAATATAAGTCACTGAGGGTTACCCTACAATGTAGCTTAAACAAATAACATTAGAACAGAAAATTTAATTATATGGTCATAGCAAGAAGCAATTTGTAACAATTAACTTTTCAGGGAGGCCTGTTTTCACCTTGCCCTGTAGAAACCTCAGGTGTTTGTTCAAAGGAACCAGACCCACAGATTGTGCAAGTTCTTTTAAACCAGGGAGCCACAGCCCAAGTTCTGTGCTTTACTGCTCGGGCAGCTCTTCTGCTCCACTGACATCCTCCATGGGTCTCTCCACACCCACCACCCAAGGTTCACTAAAGGTAGACTCAGAAGTGTCTCAAGTTCCCATCTTCTCTCCTGCTCTGGATAGAGACCTAACGCTTTCTAGAAGCTGGATGCATGGATGCCTTGTACCTTCTAGCTACCAGTTTACTTCTCATGATCTGTCCTCTGACCTTTAGCTATCAGTGTATATCTCCCCAGCCTCAGGGTTTTTCATGGTTATTCCTGGTCTACGATTTTCCTCCTTGAGTTCAGTGGCTTACCAGAGACCTAATTCAGCAGCCTGTTTGCCTCTGACTCTTTAATTAGCTCCCTAGAGGCTTTTCTTAAAAGTCTTCCTGGATCATTTTGAAAGGGGCATTTTTTGTATTTAAAGCTCCCTCCTCATCAGGAGGTAGAGCTTAAAGCTTGCCTTACCGCCCCTACACACAGTCCACCAAGGCCTCTGATTATAAAAACATGCTACTAGAAGGATCAAGGATGAAATAATTCCTTTATTCATGTCTTCATTTACTCAACAGATGTTAATTTGGCCACCTATTATATTCAATACACTGAAAAGGCTACAGCGATGAATGTATTTCCATTCCTGTTCCAGAGGACTTACAGTTCGGAGCAATAGTTCTTAAACTTCATTGTGCATAAAAATCTCCTGGGGAGCTTATTAAAAACCAGATACCCAGACCTCACAGCTCAGAGATTATTATGATTCTATAGGTGTAGAGTGGGGCCTGAGAATCTGTTTTTTTAACAACCAACCCCCTCATACAGCAAAAACTGAGTCAGGGACCCTGCGGATACCTTAAGAAGCACTACTGTAGGAGAAGAGATACTCCAAGTCTATATCACCTCCTATCTGGGACACAGTTCTGGAAACCAGTGAAAGTAGGCAAAGCATGGCTTATATGTTTGGTTTACCTAAATAAAATGTGAAGCTCCTATTGTATCCGTAATTTTTATTTTTACCAAGGTGCTCGAATTGCTTTATCTTCCTTTCCTTTGACATAGGAGGGAGCATGCTGTACTTTGGTTTTAGAGATGAAGATGTTAAAAACAATCACTCATTTTCCACACATTATGCAGCAAGATCGTAGCAGGTGCGGGTCTCCGGCAAGTAGAGTCACCACCTTCACGACATAATGAGGCAGCTTCTTTTTCATATTCTGAAAATTCAACAGCTTCTCCAAGCTCCTACGTGCTCTGGTGACTCAATGATGCACAAGTAAGAAACAACTTGACTTTCTCAAGTTCACCGAGCCATGGGTGGAGCCCAGGAGTCTGAAATTTTTTGAAAGTTCTCCAGATACTTATGCCACTGGGAATGTGGAGAAAGTATGGACAAGGGTGGCGTGAATCTCCTTGCCGGCCCCTCCCCCAACCCTGCTCAGATTGAGTCCATTGAACTTTGTGCTCTCTCTGTGTTTATTCTCTTCTAGCTCCCCTCGCCCATATCTTATCTTTTCTTTCTCTTTGGAAAAACACTCAGGGTACCATTTCATCTGTTTGGAGCAGCAGTTGCTCTCTTTCCGTATGTGGTTGTCTAAGTCCATTCATCTCCAAAGTGAAGCCTCTGGATTCTCTGGTGAATCCGATTGATGCTGCTGTTGAGAGGCCTCCTGGTGATTACAGGTAAGATAAATATACATATATGAAATAGATACTATGTTATATATAAAATGTTAGATATTTACATATATGTATAATAGATACATATTTCAAAAATCTTAAAAGTACATTGGCCATTAGTCCTTTTCTTTCAACTTCATCTGTTACTTTCAACTTCCAATATTATATGATGCTTATATCAAAACTATTTCTAATGGAAACTGCAAGGACTTTATTTGCTGGCTCTCTGTCAGAGAAATGCTTTGGAGATGACCATGTCAGAGTCTTGTCAGGTATCCTAAAACTCTGGAGAGAGGCAGTGAAAGAAAATCCATCGTATTCTAGTCTACATAATCTCAACTGGTTCATAGTAAAACCACGAAGAACACCAATGTTTGGGCTCCAGTTTCTTTTCTTTTTTTCAGATTTACAAATATTTCCTTGTTAATTGCTCTTCTGGTCTAACTTGAACATCAGTATCCACAACTTTGAAGAAAGTTGGTTATTTTTGTTTTTGTAAATACTTAAATACTTTTTTCATTATTTTTTTCTAAAGTATAAATGACCATTTTGAAGAGAATTGGAAAGTTCTTGATGCAGTGTAACAAGTGAGGTTTTGGGGTCTATAGACCTTCATTCAAACCCTGTTCTTCCCCTTATAGCTCTTTTACTTTAGACAAGTTGTGTGACCTCTCTGAGCCTCAGTTTCCTCAGCTATAAAATGGAGATAATAATAGTGCCTCGCTCAAAGCAATGTTGTGATGAGCAAATGAGAAGAGGCATACAAAATGCTTAGCATAGCATGGGTCCATGATAAGCATTCATTAAAGGTTAAATTTTATTGTTATTATTGTTAAATTTTATTATTATTATTAGTCTAGGAAACATTTATATGTTCTTTTTTCTTTTTTTTTAATTTTTGGCCACACCACAAGGCATGCGGGATCTTATGGGGATCTTCCCCAACCGGGATTCGAACCCGTGCCCCCTGCAGTGGAAGCATGGATTCTTAACCACTGGACTGCCAGGGAAGTCCCCCATTTGTATTTTCATAGGTATCAGAACTTCAGGAAAAGAAATAAAACTCCTCATTAAGTATATCAGCAAGCAAATGGATAAGGATTTGTGGAGGGCTCAATAAACGTTCTTGCCTGAAAGAATATCACTAGCTTTTAAATACACTTATTTATTCAGCAAAACTGTATTGTACATATGCTATGTGAATTATATCTCAATAAATTAAACACACACACATAACACACAAACACAGCTACATTGTGCACTGTCTACACAGGGCACTGGGGGATGCGTGCAGGGAATACTAAGAAATACAAGGTACACTTCCTGCCTCTAGAGTATGAATAGGAGCTAATCAGAACTTAGTTCAGTGTCCCGGCTCACTATCTAACGCATCCTTAGAGCAGATGTCAGCTATCAAAGGAGTACATGCTTAAATGAGTCAGTGTCAAGAATGGTACACTAGGTTCCCCTCTCTGAATCACCTGAGAGCCCTTCTAGCCACTATGGGACCAGGAGAGGTCCTTTTTTTGCCCAGCGTGATGTCAAGGTGGTCCCTTTCAAGAGTCTTCTTAAGAAGGGACTGGAAAGTGGTATTCATGGTGATGGAGAAGGTAAAAATCAGACTTTTAAAATGAAATGTCTACATTTGCTATGGTAGGTTGGAGGAGTAGCATGAAAAGTGGGGAAAATAACTTTCCTGTCACTTTGGATTGAAACTTTGCACAATGTAAGTTCTCCTTTACCACAGGGCTATAGAAAGCTCTGGCTAACACCACCATCTTGCCATTATAAATCTACTTCTATTTTTTTTTTTTCCTTCAGGGCTTAGCAGTGCTGAAGTATGTGTAGAAGTTTTCCATCACTTGCTTTACTTTTTTCTGGGAGGGAGGGACGGGCGTTGGGAGGGAAGAGAGAGAAAATGTTAATTTCCAGGAAAAGACCAAAGGAGTACAGTTTTGGGTAAAGCAGCTGGGCCAGCAAAGATTAATTTTAGACCAAATATCATTCTCACTCCAATAAACTGATATTTCAAAAAAAAAAAAAAAGAAAGAAAGGATTTAAAAAGTAGGCCCTTAAAAATGATTCTTCAGCCAGGGTGAGATGTATTTGTTCAACAGCCATCGAAAGGCCCTGCAATATGGTGGAGGAGTCCTGAGCTAGAGGTTGAGAAACGGGTTCTCATCCAGGTTCGCACTGGTCTCTGTGATCTAAGACAAGTTTTACAACTTTCTGGCCTCAGACTCATCATCTGAAAAATAAAACTATGTGATGCTTAAAGCTTCTTCCATCTCAGACACACCATCAGTGCATAAAGTATAGGAATGTAACATTACATCTCATGAAGCCATTTGGATTATTAAATGGATTTTCTTCCCAAGTTTCAAAATCTAAAAATCCAACAGTTTTTTTCCTCAAGAAGCCCATAAACTCGTGTTTGAGAATGACAAGTAAACAGTCATACAGAATGTTGGAGGGAGATATAATCATGAGAGATCCAAGACGTTTTCTTCTTATGGAAAATGATGGGAAGCTAATTTTGGGAGCCTCTGTCTTAAACTTTTGTGTTTTGTGAGTAACCGTCTCACATGTGATAAATATTGGGCTTCTTAAGCCTGCAAGTATGTGTGAGATTACAGTAACCCTCCCATCCCCCATACTCCCTGGCAACCACTATCTCTACTCTGTCTCTAGAGATTTGCTCATTTTTGACATTTCACATAAATGAAAACATACAATATGTGGTCTTATGTGGCTGGCTTATTTCACTTAGTATAATATTTTCAAGGTTCATCCATGTTGTAGCATGTATCAGAACTTCATTCTTTTTTATTGCCAAATTAGATTCCACTGGATGGCTATACCACATTTTGTTTATTCATTCATTAGCTAATGAACACCTTGATTGTTTCCACTTTGGGGCTATTATGAATTATGCAGCTATGAAACTTCACATACAAGATTTCATGTGGCCATATGCTTTAATTTTTCTTCAATATATACCTAGTAGTGGAGTTACTGGTAACTCTGTTTGTCAGTTTCAATTATTCAAAATATAGGTCATCAAGAACACAGTCTAGGTAGAATTTCCACTGATTTGGTATAATTAGTTATCTTTTTGAAATGGTTTTACTGTGGGAAGGGAAAATCCAAACTGTAGTTCTTCTTAGGCTTCTAGGACTCAGCTCAATGACTGAAGGATCCAAGAAAACACACACACACACACACACACACACACACACACACACACATTTACATACACACACATTTACCAGCACTATAAGCAAGAATTTATAGGCACGATGTAGTCTAAATCCCTATAGAGAAGATAAATATCCTCCTTACTCCCATCCCAGACTGGCCCCAAAGCAACCTCATTTGATGCAATATTTTTCTGGCCAGAACTACATCATAATTCACATCACCAAGCTGAACCCTTGGTTTCTCACAGAGAAGTTTATCTTCCATTGCACTTTATTTTTTTTTTTTTAAAGAAAAATGCATAGATTCTTGTTTTGTATTTCTGTAACTGCAGGGTTATTTAGGTGAGTTTTGTAGAACAAGGGACCAGTTCGCCCTAAAGGAGCAATTCCTTTCCTCTTATAAGACAGAAAACTCCCTCAACTCTATTTATATT
>NW_020175123.1:72677-108237 GCF_003031525.2 Neophocaena asiaeorientalis asiaeorientalis | reverse complement strand
TATATATATATATATATATATATATACACATATATATATGGCTTGATTTTTCAGCTTGAACATAATATAAAAATGCCAAAACACACAAATTTTGCTGAATAGATTTAAAGTCTAATGTAGTGCCCCAAAGGACTAAACTCCACTCAAAGGATTAAATAAAGAGTTGACATATGTAAAAATATAAAAAAAAAAATTCACAGGTGATTAAACTGTTCCAGGCACCCCCCAAACCAAACACTTTGCAGCTTTTTTGCTCTATGATTTCCCATTAATTGAGGGCTCAGGGGTTTGCCTTCGGGACCACGTCCTACCCTTTACTTCCCTTCAACTTCCATCATGGAGTCCCTTCCACACAGGACATGCTTACCCAGCCATATGAGCTGTAAAGTCAATGGAAGGAAATAAAGTCTATGAATTAATAAGTAAACCCTGAGGAAGGTTAACTATGTAGTCATGTGTTTCCCAGGCTTTATAACACGTACCCACAGTGCCTGGTTCACTCCTATAATTTCTCTTTACCCCTGCTTCCCTCAGTCCCTGTTAGCTGTGGCCCAGGGTGCCCCAGCAGCTTAAGTCAGGGTGCTCTCCTCAGAGCCACCTGAACATGGCCCATATTGCCTCCCTGCAATTCTGGTTACCAAGTACCTCTCCCCGCAGAGACTTTCCCTTGGATAGAAAAATACAAGTTTGAAAATATAGTGGACATTTTGAGGTATTTTTACCCAGAAGTAGAGAGAATCTTGGAGAAAAAAAGAACAAAAATTCCCTTCACAGCAATGATGTCTAAAAACAACCTGTCCATTTTAGACATGCATTCCAAAGCTGCAGCTTCAAATTTCTTAGAAGTCATTGGGTGGATGCCATCTGATCTTGGTGATTTACCTGAATTTAACTCATCAAACAAGTTTTGGGTTGGCGCCGTCTTGAGCTGTGACCTCTTCTTTCCTTCTTTCCAGTCAGGTGACTGACATCTCTCCTGGAACTTACCAGTTCTAGACTGCTCACATGATGGATTTCTTTCCCAGCTAAAATCTGTAAGAAATTCATTGGTGAAACAGAACCCACAGCAGAACCAAGAGACAAATCGTTCCCTGGTTGTTGGGTTTATTCTTGATGTTCCTCCTTGTCTACTAGGCTTCCTGACCCACTTCTGAGCCTGCTCCTCTTGTGGGTTCCTTAGCCTTGCTTGTCTGCCTGGACTTCTGGTTTTGATCCACTTGATGCTCAAGCTATCCTTATGCTCCTTCCTTTCCGTTAGGAAGAGGCCAGTCTCCCTCATCACCCAACAGTTGGTTGTGTCCATTTCTATCCTCTTGTAGAATCATCACCGCTTTTTGGTCTGTTCACTTTCCCATGGGCTCCGCTTTGCTCTCCTGGTTCAAACATCCTGTTTTATCTTCATGTTCTACTGCTGCTGATGGCGCCAGCATGACCTAGAACATTTTACCCCATTTTATCAAGTAGTTGACCTCTGCTCTACATTAAAAGATACTTGGCCAAGATGAATTTAATTCCATTCCTTTTTCATTTCAAAAATATCCATATAGATTACAGAAAGAAAAAGAGAGAGAGGGAGAGAGAGGAAAAAAAGAGAAAGAATATCAGAGGCAGCATTTTAAAATGATTTGAAAATTATCAGTGAATCTGTATAATGTATCATCATTTGATTTAAAAGATAGAGCTTCTCTAAATCTAGCATAACTTAAATTCACTGAATTAAGTAAATTCAAATACTGTTTTTAGATGGGAAATATCCAAAGGAAGATAGAAGAAAAATAATTTGTCTCTCATTATCTAATATTTTAATATTAATAAATTGACTGATTTTGAAGGCATTAGCAAGCCCACTTGTGCATATAAAGGTAGAGTCAGAGGTACTATCAGATAAAGAATTGGAAATGAGATATTTACTTCAACATAGCTACCCCACCCAGATGTTAAAATTAAGAGTGAATTTGGGTTTCACAGTTAGTTTGATTAGTCAAGTATGTTGACCGTCCTAAAAAATAATAGCTAAGGTTTTCTTCATGTGTCAAAAACTGTGTGAAAAGCTCTACACGCATTTTCTGATTTAATCCAAGATAGGCTTTTTAGGTAGATATTATTTTTATGATCAACATTTTAGAGATAGAAATGCTGATGCCTGGAAAAATGAATTACCTCCTTCAACGTCATCCAGCTGTTAAAAGCTGGATTAGTGATTCCAATGTAGCACAGGCTACCCGACTCTAAAGCCAGTGCAATAATTAACCACTAAGCACATCAGTTAAGAGAATTCTCTGACTGCTCTTTCTTTTTATACTTCATTTTCCTACACTATGTGCTCTGCCTTAGCATGAAGGAAAACTACGGTGTTGATTCATTTGGCTGTACTGGAGGGAGCAAAAGGTCAGGCCAGTGAGCATGTTCTTTAAAAACACTACTATACGACATGCCTTTTCCCAAGACCTTTATTCCTTACTCTTTGAATGGACTACCAGCACTGGGAGGACAAAAAGCAAGTTACCTGCACAGTTTTCTAGACTTCGAAAGGAACTCATCACCTAGAATATTCAGAAGCCTAGAATATTCACGTATGCAATGAAAAGTCTATAGTTTTTATAATACTTCTTAGCATGCTTCATAGTAACTATTACCTAGTTAGTACGTGTTTACTAAATATGTTTGTTATATGTTTAGTGTATATTTTTCTTCAGTTTAGTTGCCCATATTAGGTATTTTCTTTCCTTTGACAGTTCATGACCAGTATTCTTGTCCACCTGACTTCGTCTTTTCCTTTTCCTATTTCTCCTTTACATCATCTCAACTACCTGTCTCTCAGTGAGCACCCAGTCCCCACACTCACTATATATTCTCAGCATTCTTTTCCTCTGCATTAATCTTCAGGTTAAACACCTTCTCTTTCTGGTTTTCTTTTTCTCTGGATCTATTCCCAACATAAATTCAGCAGCTGGTAGGATTCAGTTATTTAAAGAGTAAACCAATTCCATTCTAAACTTTTTTTTTAATTGAATTCAATTGTCATTTTTCTCTTGTCTAAATCCATCTTCTCTGCTCACATGTTGCACTAAGCGTATGGCTTTTTACTGGGTCTCCCTCTGTTTATCATGTTTCCATAAAGCCTTCATTCATTCTCCTTCAGCATCTAGGCCATTCTCTCTTTGGTTGTAGGTCCACATATATCCCTACATCCTTATCCATCTGCAACTTCAATAGCCATCTCTGTCTGTCCCTCTGGCCGTCTTAAGCTGTGCTCCCATCCCAGCTGACCTTTCTCCTCTACTTGCTCCCTTTCCCTTGTCTTCTAGAGGAGAACACCGACAGATGATATCCATTTACAGTCTGTCCACACTTTCTCTGCAAATCACAGGCATAATTTGTTTCAGACAAGGGATGGAGAGTGACTGTTGGATGTGGCTGCCCAAGGAGGACCATATGCCTGACATAAATCCAGAGGAGAGGAACCTGACCCCTGATCCCTTGCCCCTTTCTCTCAGACTTTATATTAACACACAACAATTGCTTGTAATATATTACTCTGACACTGAATTGATGTATACGGTTATCTGAAACTTCTACATTTCAAGAGCTCAGTATTAAGTTTTATGGGCAAAGGTAAGCTATTTTAAAAAGCAGGATGAATATTTTCCTCACTGATAGTCATGCCAAAAATTATACTGTAAAACCATTCTCCTATTAGGTTGATCTCTTTATGTGTATATAGCAGGACTGGAATGAAAAGATTTTGTCAAGTTCAGTATCCATCACAGATATTACCAGTGGTTTGCAAATTGCCCACACCAGTATCTCCAGGGAGACAGTGGATTTCAGCTGCTGCCTCACCAACCTGTTGCCAAGGAAACAAGAGAGGGCAAAAAAATCCTTAATGACATTCAATTTCAAGGCAGTCAAGACACCCCTGAAAAGAATTTCAACGGTCCTATGAAGGAAGCTGAAATAGGCTTCTGATTATAAATTCTAAGCCATCTCTTCTTACTCCAGGTTATACTGTCTGCTTAGATCTCAGTTTTTCAGCCATTCTGTTTACCAAGGAATATGTTCCAGATGTCAAAAGAGCAAGAGTGCTTTCCTGCAAGGAAGAGGAGGCAAGGGAAGAAAAGAGAGAAGAAGAGAGAGGGTCTAGAAGAAAAAATGAATAGTGGTGAAGTAGTTAAACATATAACACACTTCCAAGGCAAATGAAGTCATACATCCTAACCTAGTAGAGCTGGCATGAATTCCAGTCCAAATTTGTCAGATTTTAAATACATTTATAAATGTATTTGTGTCAGAGCATGTTAGAGATTCTATACACATGCCTACATTAGAAAATATGAGGTTTTATTCAGCATTTATGTTTCTGATGTTATATTCAGATACAAAATATTCAGGGCAGGACTTCTGAGTAACTGCTTTGCGTGGAAGGGTTGTGTCACCCTGCCCCCCGCCAGGATACAGAAAACACTTCTAATTCATCAGTGCTTAAAACTTTCAAGTGTGTGAAGGGTTAGCTACAATATTATGTTTGGGGACACATAAGTAATCATGTGGAAGAGTGTAGACACATGTAACATAGATCTTCGTGAGGACACTGATGAGTTGGTTGTGTGGAAGCTGGTGGGTATTGATGCCCTGTCCAGAAAGCCCCATTAGCCCACCCATAGTGATGTACCTTGGGCTTCCAATCAGTTTCTTTCTCTCCAGCAGCCCTTCCCATGCCCACCAGCCTCCTACACAGGCATTCCTCCTAGTGGAATTTAAAGCTCTTTCAAATCTCTGGGACTCAGAACAATGTTCTCTGAGAGGAGTACCTATTAAATGTCCTAGACCAGTACTTTTCAAACCTTCATGTACATACGAATCAGCCCTGATTCACTTGGCGTGAATCTTCCCCAGTGCTGCTGAGGTTCCTGATTCAAGATCCTAGACTACAAATTCCCTAAAGGCAGCAGCTGATTCTGATTAATATATAATATAATGACTGGCGGGATGTAAGTATTTAATATATCTTTTTTGAATAAAAGTAACCTTATGATACTTCCCACCCTACCCTACTTCTATTCCCACTCCTGGCAAGGACTCCAAAAGCTTTGTACAACTTCGGAAACTCATGGTCCAACAGCACTCTGGACTTACCTCTTGTGGTAGAGTCTGGTCAGCTGATCAGCACATCTGATTCCTCTTCTTCCCCAGCATAGAGCATGGCAACATTTCCCAGTTTCCCTTGCAGTTAAGCATGGCCATTTGACTGCCTTATAGCCGATGGAATGTGAGCAGAGTGATGTGTGTGCCCTTTTCCTTTCTGCTGGTAATTACGAGACCTAGGAGATGGTGTAGCCTAGGAGAAGGAAGGAGCCAGGTCCCCTGAACCATCTCTTCAAGGCGAATTCACCCTCTGATCAGTCACCCATTTCAGACTTTATATGAATGAGAACTGTTTATCATATTTGAACAATTATGCACGTTTTCTTGTGACAGCAGCTACAATTAGCTTAATTATATATTTCCCTTTTACATCTTATCACATTGTATTATATTTATCTGACTCTCCCACTGGACTGTGAGCTTTCAAAGGTGCATAACTTTTTGTTTTGGCCACCTCGTGCATATTACAGCGACCGACACACAGTCGGAGACCAACTGTGCCCTATGAATTAGTAAGTGAAGATGGTGTTATTTTTTGGTCATTCACCTATTTAATTTATAGAGCACCTACTATAAACATAATTTCATTCTCATGCCCCATAAAAAAGAGAAGTAGAGAAAGAAAAATCAAGCTACTTTAGTTATGCTTAGACTTTGTTTCTTTCTTGGGGGCACAGATGGCAATGAGTAGGGGGAGGAGGAACGATACTGCTACATAGGCTTCTTTACCTTCATTCACGGCATGTGTGACCTTTCCATGACAGATCTGATTGTACAGAATGAAAAGGGGTAAAGAAAAGGGTGTGGAAAAGTGAACAGAGGACTCATTGAAAATGAGTGGGCACTGAGCACAACCGAATGGAAAATTATAGCATAGATAAAGTGGTTAAGAGGAAAAATATACATGTATACATATATATGAAGCATATATTTTATGTAACTATATATGGCTACATAATCTACCTTTTATTTGGGCTTACTCCTTGTGTAGTACTGTGCTAGGCTTTGCATACATTATCCATAATCTTTACAATAATTCTATAAAGTAAGTATTATCTTCATTTTTCCAACCTGGAAATTAAGTTTTCAGAGAGGATTGGTAAATTATCTGATGATTTGAACACATCCACCTGGTTTCAAAGGTCAATTATTCCCCACTTGATTACACTGAGCAAAAAACGTACTTAGGGAGACTTTGTGACAGAATATTTGAAAGCAGAATTATCCTGGAAAATTCAGGACTCATGGTTGTTGTAGGTACTTTGTGAGGCTTTATAAGTAACCATGCCAGAGAGACGTGTCATCTCAATTTCCAAGCTCCATGAGAGGCAGTCATGCTGGATGTATGAAATTCTCTTGGGATGGCATGGAGGGGTGAAGGACGTGGCCTGGGGTAATCATATGCTTGCTGAGACAGTGGCAGAAATGAAATCATTTGTTCTCTTACCAGAAAAGGAAGTGAGGACTGTGGTGTTCATTTTCACATGATAACTTGGGCAAGGTATTGAGAAGCGAAACCCCAGGTCTTCTGATCTCTAAACCTCTCTCTTTCCAATAGACTGGCCCTTACTACACCTGGAGATGTGGATCAGACATCTTCAAAACCCCTATAAAGGAATGGGCTATTGGCCCTTTTACATTCCATTGGATTGCTCTTTTAAACTATAATTTGGACACAGGTCTCTCTTCCAGTTTATTTTCTAAAGTATCTAACTGCATATTTTCTTATAAAGAAACTCAATGGCTTCCAAATTTCTAAATCTTTATTTTTCTTCCTTCATTTGTTAAACTATCCTCTTGAAAATGCTTCCTTCCTAAAGACTACCATGAATATGCCTTGCATTTTTCTTTTTTAAAAAATCAATTAATTAATTAATTAATATATTTTTGGCTGCACTGGGTCTTCGTTGCTGCATGCGGGTTTTCTCTAGTTGCTGCGAGCGGGGGCTACTCTTCGTTGCGGTGCTCAGGCTTTTCATTGCGGTGGCTTCTCTTGTTGTGGAGCACGGGCTCTAGGCACGTGGGCTGTAGAGTGCAGGCTCAGTAGTTGTGGCACATAGGCTTAGTTGCTCCGCAGCTTGTGGGATCTTCCCGGACCAGGGCTTGAACCCGTGTCCCCTGCATTGGCAGGCGGATTCTTAACCACTGCATCACCAGGGAAGTCCTGCCTTGCATTTTTCAATAGCCATCCCAGGTTTCATCCTGAAACCTAATCTAAATAGTACTTGAAGAACATTTTCCCTCTTCTAATTGCAATACCGTTTGTAATTCACATAATACAATTTATTATTTATATTATTCCCAAACTATTTTGTGTACATACATCTTATTGGCTTAACTGGGTTATAAGAGCTGGGAACCTTCTTGCCACTATATGTAAACTCCTTGAGGGTAGCACCTACACCTTTGTAAACCCTTGTAGTTCCTACAGCACTTACTCGTGTACTAGTTGCTTATAAATATTGGGCAAAATGAATTACACTTCTCTGGCAGTCCTATATTAGCTGGTACAGTGCTGGGCCCATAGCAAAGTATCTATGTACCTGGAAACATACATACAGTGGTATAGTCTGAATTATTCATAGCTGTGTCCTTAGCTCCTAGCACAGGGAATGGCCTATATAAGATACTCAAAAATTACATGTTGAATAAATGAAAGAATGTTATGAATGTTTATTGTGTGATTTCCCTATATTGCTCTTCCGTTATTCTACATCTACTAAAGAAATCACATAGATCAAAGCTTCTCAATTTCTAATGTGCATATGAATCCCCTGGAGACCCTGTTCAAATGCACGTTCTGTTTCAGTAGATCTGGGGTGGGGCCTGTTCCATTTAGGGTGGGTGGGGTGTCTCTAACTGGATCCCAGATGATACCCAGGCAGTCTACATATCACATTTTCAGAAGCAAGGACATAGACAAGCTCATTAAAAAAAAAACAAACGGGACTTCCACACTTGAATTGAAACTTACCACTGAACATCAGCATGGCTTTCCCAAAATGTGTTTAAAGATCCTTTGCTTTCCAGCCTCTTAGGAAAGAGGTCCTGGGGCACTAAATGTGTATGTACCAACATGAGTATTACACATCTACTAAAACAGCACCACCAATATCTGATCATCAGATCTACTAAATAACTATCGATCAGACCTAATTCTGCTTCAGCATTCAGTCTGACGAGAGACTCTGCCGTTTAAAGATCAAACTAATAGTGTTGTCACAAAGTTTCTGTGTATGACAAAGAGGCAATAACGTTAATGTCAGGAGGCATTTTTCAGGAAGATTTCCGATGGGAATGAAGATATCTGGCTACTGGAAAATGATTTAAAAAAAAAAACTTTCAGTGCTGTGTGAGAGATCAGCTCATTATTCATTCCCGAATTTGTCTTAATGCTAATAGCAAAGAATGTCAATTAACCAAATTGAGTTAAAGTCTTGGGATCAAGGAGAAGTGGAAAGTAAACTTCAGCTATAATCATGCTATAGGGTAGATAACATTTAAAAAATATATCTTGTTTTTTTTCTATATTTTATTTCACATGCAAAGTTCTATAACCCACCATACCTAGCATTTAGAGAAGTATATTTATAAGCTGTCATTGGCTCACCTCTTATAAAGGTGATCTTATAAAGGTCTTCTTATAAAGTAAACTTTTGCAATTAGGGTCACTGTCTATACCTTAAACATGTAAAAATGCTAATTGGCAAGCTCTGTGCTATGCAAACCATGGGAAAGGTAGATAATAATAGGTTTTACTGATTATTAAGCAGTGTTGTGCTGTAGGCAAAAGTCTAAAGGCTCAATTCAGTCATGAAAGGAACTGATTTTTCATTTGTTGTTACTGCAGTAGATGCCATACTAATCATCATTATTGCTGCCATTCTGTAGGAAGGTATCCATTTTAGAAGCCCTGGGTACATTTTCAGAATGTGAAATCAAATTTACTCTTCCCATTTGCACTCTTCATAGAGCATTTTGTATCTATTCAGGTAATGCTTTGATACTGAGCTTCAGGCATGCAACTTTACACCATGTCCAAGATGTAAATACACCATGACCACGCCTGAAAGAGCTTAGTGGATAGTTGAGTCGAATAGATTTTAGGAGATGATACAAATTAGATAGGTCAACCCCATTTTCTTTTCATATTCCTTAACTCTGGCCCTAACCTTCTTTCTGGTCTAATCTTCCTAAAATTCACCCTCCCATTAGTAACTCTTGAGATATGGGCAGAAGAAGTATAGAGAAGAGACAGAGCGTTGGAAAGTTAGGAGAGGTGGTGCCAGAAAAGAAGGTTAAAAAACAAGCACACAAAACCCAAGAGGTGGGGAAGCTAAGGGTCAGAGAGAGGGACATCTTGTCCCTGGAGAAGCAGGGTAGGGAAAAGAAAGGACCTGGTTAAAGAGAAGAAATAAAGCCTGCTAGTGTGCTTCTAACATTTCAAGGCAGATTTAGACTTACAGGAGAAACAAAAGCAGAAGGGCAGCTTTCATTCTCTTCCACCCACTTTAACCTCCAAAACAAGTTTTTTGGAGAGTTTAGTTCTTGGAATACTGTCATTATCCTCCACATTATTCCTGTCATAATTCTTGACATAATTCTTAATATCCACCTAGACAATCCTTCTAATTCCCTCATCTTGGTTCCCTGATTGACCCCCTTTCATTTCACTCTCAGACCCCTGTCACTATCACTTTTATCTTTGCAGCCCACTGCCTCTAGAACCTGACTATAGCAAGCCTTGGCCATCACTAGATCATGTCACTTTTTTACTGTCTCTCACCCCTCTCGAATCTGGACTTCCCTCCTTACACAGCTTAAATTCTATAGTTCAGCATTAGAATGCATACATTTGCTTGTATCCTCAACCCATTTGCCGCTCTTCCTTTGTCATAACAGCAACTTAACAAAATTGCATTGCCAGTTCATTCTGACTCTCCATTGCCTCCTTATCTGCACTCCTGCGGCTGAACATGACTGGAGAAAGACACATAAAATGCTTGATCACTGTCCTCAAGTTAAGTTAAGCTACCCCTATTTCCCTGCTCTGTTCACTCTCTCACTCTCCAAGATGCTTATTTCATACCTTTTCTCTTCCTGAAGTCTCTATCACCTTCTCCCCCAACCTCAGTCTCATCTTGTGACCCGCTTCCCAGTTCACTGAAAAAATAGAAGTAACGAGAACTTCCACAAGATTCTACCACCATGTTGAACCAACTACTAAAACCTGCGCCCATACAGAGTGTATACTCTGCTTTTGTTTGTTGTTTTTGTTACTGTGGTTCATGTTCCCAAGGTTAACCTTCCATTTGGTATGTTAACTATGGCAATTTTTTCTGTCTCTCTATTGGAGGATAAAATTTACTCTTGCTATTAGATTACTCCTACCAGCTTATAAAACTGACGTTATTCCTCCCATCTTAAAAACAAAAAAACAAAAACATGTCTCTCGGCCTCACTCTTCCTCTCTGGCTACCTTCTCTTCAAATTCATTCTAGGTAGGTTTTTCTCCACTTTTGCACAGAGGTCACTCTCATCAAAGTTGTCGGTGACTTCCATGTTATTGACCTCTTTGAAATACTTTTCTCATTTGGTTTTCAGAGCACCATATTTTCCTAGTCTCCTTCCAATCTTACTAGCCACACATTCTCTACTTCCTTTGTTGGTTTCATCTCACATCACCAAACTCTTAAATTTTGAGAGCCTCCAGATTCAGGTCTTGGACCTCTTCATTTTTCCATCTATACTCACTCCCCTGTTGGTAATTCCACTGAGTCTGCTGGATTTAAATACCATCTATATACTGATGATTCCTGAAGTTCTATCTCCAGCCTGGACCTTTCCTCAGAATCCCAGACTTGTGTATCTGTTTGCCTACTCAACCTCTCCACTGGGATGTCTAATAGGCATTTCAAAATTATCATTTCCAAAACTAAAATTCTAGTTATTTTCCCCATGCTTGAGTGTCCATAGAATTCTCCACCTGAATAAATGACAACACAATTCTTCTATCTGCTCATACTCAAATCCTTGGAGTCATTGTGACTCCTTTTCACTCCACAACTAATCCACCAGCAAATCCTCTTGGCTCCACCTTTGGAATATATTCAGAATCTGACCATTTCTCACCACTTCCCACTCTGGTCTTTACTCCATTGATTTTCATTTGGATTACTGCAATAATCTCTTAACTCTGACCTCCCTGCTTCAGCTCTGTACCAACTATGGTTTATTCTCAGTACAACGGCCAAGTAATCATTTGAAAATATGTCAGATCATATCGCCCTACTCATAGTCCTCCAATTGCTTCTTATATTACTCCAAATAAAAGAAAGTGTTTAGAATGGTTACAAAGTCCTTCGGTGCCTCTTTGATCTTCTCTTACTCTCTTCCCATTGCTTCACGGGACTAATCCTTGAATATTCCAGTCACGTTCCACCTCAGGACATTTGTGCTATTGTTTCCTCTGCCTGGAATAGTCTTCCCTCTAGATATCAGCATGGTTTACGTCTTCACCTCCTTTTGTTTTTATCTCCCATGCCACCTTCTTAGGTCTTCCCTGACTCCTGAATCCTCTCAGATTGCAACCTGTGACTTCCCCATTGCCCTCTCCTGCTTTATTTCATTTTTTTCCTAGTACTTATCATTATCTCTTGCTATTTATTATTATTTGTTTTACTATCTCCCCACTAGAAACTAAGTTCCATGAGAGCTTAAATTTTGTTGCTTGTTCACTATTGCAAAATCTCATTACCCAGGGCTAACATTCTAGGTCTCTGTTAGTATTTATTTAATGACTAACTGAATGGATGAATGAATGAAGTGTGGTGTTTTTCTTTGTGAATAGCATACAGTTAAGGAAAATCTCAACCCCAGATATTTTTTTCAAGAAGACTCCGAGGTTATTAATCTAGCACAACACTAAAACTTCGAATTAAATGGAGGAATATCTATGGTTATCCAGATGTTTTAACTGCTAAAAAAGTATCCAAGTAGTCAACCATTTCTAATATCTTCCTTTAATAACTAGACTGGCTTTAGGATAATTGGATCCCAAGTGACCAAGTCTGTGTCACTATTTCATTAGTCATGCTGATAAACCTCTAGAACAAATCTTTCATTAAAAAACAGAAAACAGTGGAAATGGGACTCAATAAGAAAATTCACTTTCCATCAACTGTACAGTAATCAATCAATTATATATCAGTCACTATACACAGCAGTCATTAAAAACACAAATATGTTCAGTCCTTCAGGGCAAGAAATACCTATGTGCTCAACTTCCTTTTGAATCTGACTTTATTTTACATAAACTTTAGAATAAAATACAGTTGACCCTTTAACAACACGGGTTTGAACTGCAGAGGTCCACTCACCTGCAGATTTTTAAAAATAACAAATACTACAGTACTACACAATCTGCAGTAGGTTGAATCCAGGGATGTGGAACCATGGATATGGAGGAACAGTGGATGTGGAGGGCTGACTATAAATTATACTCAGATTTTTGACTGTGTGGAGGGCTGGCACCCCTAACCCCTGGTTGTTCAAGGGTCAAGCGTATTCACATTGCATTTTACGTTAAAACAATACATGGAAAATATGAGTGTACCTAACATGTTGCCAGGAATTTAGTAGGTTATTTTTCCTCCTTCCTTGGGTGTTTTAATTTTTTGCAATGATTTTAATGCTATTTGTGGGGAAAAGTTGTGTTTCCCATTAAAGGAGTTTCAGGCAATGACTACCAGGTGGGAGACTTTTCACTGTGGTCTTTTCAGTGAGAGCTTTCTTCTTGCCTCTACACCTGTAATTTCACTTTCTTCTTAGTAGCAAGAGTAATGGTTAAAAAATGAGTCAGATTATATTAATCTTTTGCTTAAAATAATTCAGTATTTTCCAACTCTATCTAGAATAAAATCCAAATTCATTTTTAGAACTTCAAGATCTTGCATATTCTAGCTATTGTGTTTCTCTCCAAACTAATCTCACACCACTCTCTCCTGTGTTCATTTTCATCCAGTGATAAAGGTCAGCAAGATCTTCCCACCTTAGCTCATGCTCTTCCCTTTGCCTGGAATGGTCTTCCTCTGAAGACTCTCAGAAGGCTTGCTCCTTTTCATCATTCTGTTTCTGCCAAATGTCACTTCCTCAGAGCTCACCCTGACTATCCTATCTCATAGTAGGTCTCCCATATTCTTATTCTCTGCTCCTTGCTTGTTTCTTTCACGAAAATTGTCATAATGCTGCGGTTATTTTTATTCGTTTGTTTCTTTACTTGCTTTTTGTCTGTCTTCTCCCTAATCAGTGGGACTAGTCTCAGAACTGGCAGATTACTACAAAATATAATTTACTCATTTTTATAAATTAGACTATGCCCCCAAAGACTCTAACTTTTCCTTCATTCATTTTTCTCAAGCTTTCCTGAGAAACAAGTCTATTTTTTATTTTCTGAATTCAGTAGAGAAATATGAAATTGGCTTTTTCACGTTTTTGGTGGTTGACTCTTTGATAGTACTTCTGAGTATATTTTTCACTTGGTCTTCTTATTACATCTAAAATTGAAGAGTTTTAAACAGTCTCATGTTTACATATTTCTTGATATTGTGAAAATTGCTCTATGCCAACTAAACTAAGGTGTTTTGGGATGTAAAGGTGGGGAGGGTGGAGACAAGCAGATGGCGTGAGGAAATGTTGGGTTAAATGACTGGGAAAGGAGAATGTATGAGAAATTTGGGGAACATTTTGGAGGGAGAAATAACTGCCTATGTGGGTACATGTACATAGAGCTTAAATTTTTTAAGACTAAAAATGTACACATCTGAATTTTCTTATAACAGGTGTGTGTCATATATTTAGATGTCAAAAGAAAACTATCACTGCAAATGGCATGAGAGCCAAAAGGATTCAATATCAGAACATCAGTTTATCAAGACTGTCTAGTAGAAGAGGCATATGTTCTGAGTACTCTCCATTGATTGGCCAGCTGATGTTTCCATGGCAATCGATGTACAGCTCAGACATCTTTTCTCGCCTATCCTACACTACCTCCATTACACAGCAAATACAACAGCAAGATTAATAAACAGACACACTTGGTAAATGCAATTTGGTACTGCAGCTGTCAAGTTGTGGATGATTATTCTAATTGAAGAGTAACTACAGTCTCTATTATACCCCCAAGCACTGGCAAAGCAGCAAAGAAACCTTATATTTTGTCTTATAGTTGGGAAAAATGAGATTTATCTAGATAATTTCTTGACCATACCACGGAGGTTGAAGAAAATAATGGCATTAAGTTGGAAAAAGTGAATCTACTAGGGTTTCTTTAAATTTCTTTTTTTACATATATATTTTAATTTTGAAGGTAAATGAGTACATTTATCTTAGGTGTGTCTAGCATCTGAACAATTCTTTTAGACTAAAACCAGTACTCTGTACTGTAAATGTGAAAATGAATAATCACTACTCCTTAGAAGCTGGAACCAGAAAGATATTTTTCTTCCCGAAAATTTGTTGCCACTCTTCCCTTCTCAAAACGCACCCCAAATTTCTGAGTCCTCATTGTAGTAGAATTTGCTGCTGTAGTGGAATTAACTCTCTGCTTTCCATTCACTCTGCTTTTGACAACAGTACCTGGTTTGTCTTTGGGGAGTGATTCCATCCCCACTTTCAGGCATGCACTGCAGTGTAGGTGATTCTCTTCCCAGCTCCAGGGCTGGGTCGGGGTTTAGCTTAGGTGTGGCCAATCAGGGCCTCACATTCCCCTGGCGACGGGATTAAGAATGAGAATGGGGCCAAGGTCAAACCAGGAGTCTGGGTCCAGAGTCAATTCTGGAATTTTTGCCTGAGCAACCAGAAAAGAGGCACGATTCATCCTATGGACTTGGGTCTGAGAGGATGCGAATCTATCTGGAGCAGCTGGAGAGAGAGAGTAAACCTGCCTAGAGATGCAGCCATATGGAGGGGAGCAGAGGCAAGAGATAGGAAAGTAGGAAAACAGGAATCACAATGTTACTTCCCTACTGAATGCTGTGAGAGTTAAATAAATGTGTAATATTAAGTACTTAAACAGTGCCTGATATATACGAAATGCTCAATAATTGTTAACTATTATTAGTAGCAACAATGTTTGAACCCTCTTTTAAAGTTGGTTTTAATTGATTTTCTGTTACTTGTAACTTGAAAAAGTCTCTTGCTCTCTAAATATATAAATACACACACACATATATATATGTATATAAAATCTCAAAAGTAATATATAGTAATCTAGATATTGTACTCTTTACCCAGTTATTTTATTTATAGGCATATATCTGAAATGTGGATACAGTTTATGCACAAATTCAATCATTATAGCATTATTTATAATAAAAAAATTGGAAACATCTTAATTGTCCAAAAAACCAAAAAATGTTGAATACCTTAAGGTCTGTCCATCTAGCCATATATAATGCTGTCATTAAAACAATGCCCATTAAGCATTTTTAATGTAGTGGTTTATATTAAATAAAAAAGACATAGCATATACTTATAGTATACATGCATACAAAATGATCTCAAGTACATTAAATCAGTCTATAAAAAGAAGACTGGAAAGACACAAAGATAATATTAGCAGCTGTTTTCTCTGAGTCTTGGTACTATGAATTACTTGAACTTTTTTCTTTTGTTTTTCTATGTTCTGTAAATTCTATTTAAGAAGGACTTAGTAAATATTATTTTTCATTATCTATACATTTGTAGAATTTTATATACTCTAAAAAATAAATTTGCTATTATTTTAGACATATACTTAGAAAAGGGAATTTGGAAAAATGCAGAAATATAAAGATCTTAGAAATGGTCTCTGATTCCACCATTCTTAAGATTTTATAGGAAGCTGAGGCTGGGAAGTTGTAACTTACTCAACATCTCACGGTATTTAGTAGATATTTTAAGACTCAGAAGACATAGATGTGAATCATACTTCAGTTTTTTCATTTCTATTATACCACATTTTTTTTCTATACACAGCAAAGAGTGGATGCAGAGATCTAAATTTGCCTCTGGTTTCCATAGTAACTGCTTTTCAGCTTTTAACGTCAGGTACCACCTGTTGTTCTGTGGCCAAACCACCAAATAACACCACAGATTATAGAGAGGAAAAAAGGGTGCATACATCTTTCTACAAATAGTACTTCCCTAATTACTATTTCTCACTGCTATTTAACCTCACACTATCATATACCTAAGATAACCTCTTTACCATGTTGGCACATACAGCAGTTCTATTTCCTGAATTTAAAAACTTGAAATCTATACTTTCATACACTGCTATAGCCATATGGAGCTGACAGCCAGGCATAATTGAGCATTACATGTAGAACTATAGAACTGTGCTGTGTATTTCATGTGATATTTGAAGATCCTGTAAATTACTACATGGTTAAAACTCTCACACAAGCTCCCTGGTTTTCTACATTTGCACAAGAACACGTACACACAGAGTCACACTTCTAAATATATCAAGTTATTTTAGAAATTGTGCAAATCCTTTTTCTCTGATTCATTTTTAGGCTTTCTTACTTGCAAGCAAACCAGCTGTTAGGGAAGACATAGGGATTTTCCTTAATTAAAATGATTTCTCATCGCTCTGATTTAAAGACCCTAAATTATGATAACAAGAGTCTCCCTCCTTGGCAAGATTCCTTTGCAAAGAGCAAAAGAATTTTCAGAAACTAGCTTAGTTAAGTTTTATCATCCCTTGGATATATGTGATTAAACCCTTAAGGTAAGTGAAAAAAACAAACAAACTCAAATGCATTTTGAAAAGAGAATATGATTAGCTGCTCAAAATGGTTGATAGGATATATTGTGAGAGAGTGTAGCTCACGGTCTAAAACAATTGAAATAGGAGCATTCCTGTCAGTCAAATGAGCATATGTATTGTTTGTGTATCTGTCTGTTTGCTACTTGACATCTAGTGTTTCCTATCAGGGAGTTAACCCAGCCTCCTGTCAACCCAACAGCATCTAAGTCAGCAATTTTGAGCAGCAGATCAGGTTCCATCCATAAATCTCAACTTCTGGGATCCATGTTGCTTTTGGAAAGCATGATTTCCTCTCTTCTATGCCTTTCTCTCCCTTTTCCTCTCTTTTTCATTGTGAGGCAGTGGAAGGAGGGTTAGCTTTGAAGGGTAACCTGCTTACCCTTCAAAGTTAGAATCCCAGCTCCATGTGCGTTAGCCAGGGGACCTGTCTGACTCTCAGGTCTCTGCAGAGAGAGGTAATAACACCCATCTCACATAGTAAAGTGAAGATGAAATGTAGTAAAGTAGACATTACTAAGTATGCTACTCAGTGGGCACTCCGTGATCCTTCTCCACTTCCAAGGTTTTCCAGGATCCTCTATTGGCGGTTAGAGTGGTCACCTCCTGGTAGCACTCAGAAGCCCAAATGCTCCTCCCACCCAGACAGCTGCTGCTGGCCTCATCCTTAGCTCCACGTTCTCACTGACCGTAAGAGCAGCTGCAGCAGCAGTAACCTCAAGGCTTTAGGGAAATAAAAAGCACCGCCTCCTCAGAGACGGCTATGACCTGCTACTCCAAAACCATGGGAAAGCAGAAGATGACTTCCAGATCCATGAAAAGATGAAATCAAAATAGGATTAAACATATCTGCAAAGTGCTTAGCGTAGTGCCCAGCACACAGTAAGTGCTCAGTAAATGTTACCCATTCCCATAAATTATTTTCGGAATGAATGGCTAAACAGGTCAGTAAGGGCTCCACTGGATGTTTAGTTGAACAGTATTAAATGAACTGATAACATGAAACCATTTCTGGTTAAGTAAGAGTTTGCCGAGATGATATTTCAGATGAAACATGAAAGGTAGGATATCATACTTCTCTCAAGACAGAGTAGTAGGTTAAATTACATTGAGATACAAACCACAGTACAGACATTAACTTCACTCTCAGCTGGAGTCAGCACAGAATGACTCCCCCAAATCTTTTACCTCGGATTTTAGAAATATTATTCTGGGACATAATAATCTCTAATGTGAACAAGAGTGAGAGATGAAGTTGTTTTGAGCTTTTCATGATAGCTCTAAACTGTCAACTTTACCATTAAAATAGGAAAGTAAACAGATCAAAAAGAAAATGTTATATTGCTGGTCTGAAAGCTACAAAATGAAAGTCGCTCATTCCACCCCCAAATCCTCCCACTGCAGTCTGAAGGAATATTGGTGATGAGTAAAATGTCTTGTTCAGAACGATAATATTTTAGAGGTCAGAAACATCATAAAGATCATTCAGATCAGAGATTAACCTGGAGTCCATGGGATAAACTGGGGGCAGGGGTGGAGGATCTGTGAACCCTCTGAAATTATGTGCCAAATTGTGTGTGTGTGTGTGAGTGTTTTCTGAAACGCGGGAAAGCTGGAGGTGGAAATCAGGGCATTGACTATGATTTCTCCTAACTTAGGTAAGGATGTGGTCAAGCTGATGACACATAACTCAAGAATTAAGGACAAGTTCTTTGTAAAATTTTCATTGACTGGAAGCTCACAGGATTTTAGTGTAAGTTCACCAATGGTGAAGCAAGCCCTCAGCATAAAAGCAAAGTGGGACAGCAAGCATTCCCCTTCTTTGATCAGGTAAGATCCTGTTTTGCATAAATAGTGTCACCAGCCCCCTTTTAGAAGGCTAGACCCAAGAGAACCTACACTGGGGTCAACTGCAGCTGCTCTGAGTAGCAGCTCATTTCCCGAATATTTTGTGTTTTTGGGTAAATACATGAGAAATCCAATCTAAGTTTTAGAGGATGTCTTCAAGTGTGTGTTTACTTCTTGCTAATCTTTAATACTGTAACACACATGATCTGAGGAGATGAACTGTGACTTTTATCAGATTCTCAAAGGGTCCTTGACCCAAAGGACTTAAGAACCAACTAGCAGCTAGATGAATAAAATAATTTTACACATATGGGAAGTGAAGTATTCAAGAAGTTAGGAGATTTACCCAAGGACAATTAGCAGAACCACAACTAGGAAATGGCTCTAGTCATCACCAGTTCACTGCTTTTGCCACTAAACCCAGTAGAAACTAAATACTTTAGGGTCTTTCTCAGTCAATTCAGACTATAGCAGAACACCATAGGCTGGGTGGCTTAATCAAACATTTACTTCTCACAGTTCTGGAGGCTGGAAGTATGAGTTCAGGGTTCCAGCACAGTCAGGCTCTTGGTGAGGTCCTCTTCCTGGTTTATAGATGGCCATCTTCTCCTTGTATCCTCAGATGGCAGACAGAAATCTCTCTCTCATACCTCTTCTTCTTCTTTTTATTGAAGAATTTTTTAAAATGTTTTATTTATTTTATTTTATTTATTTTTTTTGGCTGTGTTGGGTCTTCGTTGCTGCACGTGGGCTTTCTTCTAGTTGTGGTGAGTGGGGGCTGCTCTTCATTGCGGTATGTGGGCTCCTCATTGCGGTGGATTCTCTTGTTGCAGAGCATGGGCTCTAGGCACACAGACTTCAGTATTCGTGGTATGTGAGCTCAGCAGTTGTGGCTCACGGGGTCTAGAGTGCAGGCTCAGTAGTTGTGGGCATGGGCTTAGTTGCTCCGTGGCATGTGGGATCTTCTCGGACCAGGGCTTGAACCCGTGTCCCCTGCATTGGCAGGCAGATTCTTAACCACTGCACCAGCAGGGAAGCCCTCATACCTCTTCTTCTAAAGGCACTTATCCCATTCATGAGGACTTCACCCTCATGACCTAATTAATTACCTCCCAAAGTCCCCACCTCCTAATACTATCACATTAGGTGTTAGGATTTCAATATATGATTTTAGGGCAGACACAAACATTCAGTCCATAACAACGGCCTCTCGGATGATCAGGTGAGCTAGTGTCAACATCACACCACTTTAAATCAGGATCCAGAAGTAATTCCATGTTTTGTGTTTCTCTATTCTCTTAATCTTCATCTCAGAGAGAACATGATAAACTAGGCTAACCAGATAACCAGACAATAGGTTCAAGGAAGTGGATGGACTACAGATGCAAAAACTAACATTTGTTTCTATCAGCAAGATGCTTTCCCAGAAAAAACATTGTTCCATATACCATGGAGGTAGCAGCCATCAGTAGCTTATGTATATCTCTCTCGGTTTTAGCTGCACGTGGAATGGCCTTGGCAGTCAAAACTCTTCTGATGGATTTGTGCCTCTATCTCCAACAGCCTTCTTATTTTTACCTCTAATAAGATTGACCCATGCGACTGCTTCTGGGATTATTCCAGGGAAAGGCCACTTATCACACTGACAGAACCATTTCACTAAACACTATCCCAACCCAATTGTTCTTTCGGGTCTTTCCTCATTTCCTGCCTTTGGTCTTGGTTCCCTCTATATCTGTTTTTCCTCCTCTGATCTCACTACTTTTTTCTGTTTGGGTCCATCTTTCTTGCTTTTTTTGGTTGCCTATTTTCCTTCATAGGTTAATGAGTATCTAACTAGGGGAGAAACTACACAGTTTGATAAAGAACTTCTCGAGCTATTCATCAGTATGGCAACAAAAAGGGCTTTTCTGGATGCAAGGATATAAGACATGCTATTCTAAAGTCAGATGAATGGCCCACTTTGTATAGTGTTCATGTCTTACAAAGTAACATCAGAATGTTTATAGAAACACATGGCAGCTCTCTATGAAATCAGATTCTAGTGGGCCAAGTGTTCTAAACATTGTCAACTTCCCCTTAACCCATTCCATTGGAAAAAACATATACTATTTATTGACTATATACTATGTGGCAGGCATTATGAAAAGTTCTTTGAGTACATTTTAACATTTAAATAGCACAATTAAATATCACAAGTGTCATTACCATCTCCATTTTGCTGATGTGAAAACAGGTTCAGAGAATTTAGGCAGGTAGTAAGCAGTAGAGCTAAATTTTACGCAGCCCCGCCTGCCTCCATAGCCCATTAAATGACTGTGCATAACCCATGCATACATTTAAAACCCTTAAAATATACATATCAACAGTTTCAGTTTTAACCACTTATTGGTGTTAGCAAATTCCATATTATCACTATAAGATACTCTGTTTTGGTATGCCTCTCACAAAAGGGGTATTTTCAAATTTAATAATGCACAATGTAACTCATCTAAGTTAGCATTTGCTGAATGAATCCACATTCATTTTACCACACTGGGAGATCCAAAATCTAATTAGTAGGAGTCCCAGAAAAAGAGAAAAGGAGGTGATGAGAAATAATTTCTCAAAGAAGTAATGCAAGAATGTCTTTCAGAACCAAAAGACATGAATCTTAAGCCCACTGAATCCCCAGCACAGTAACTGAAAAAAAAAAAAAGATATTCCTATCATGGAAATTCTTAACATTAGGAGGAAAAACAAGATCCTCAAAACTTGCAGACAGTAAAAGAGGTCACGTAGCAAAGAGCAGCTTCAGACTTCTCAGTAGCTGCACACAAGAATCTGGAAGATAATGGGGACCTACTCCAAAGTACTGCAAATGTGAGTGAAACATATTTACCTGGAATTCTTTACCCAGATAAACTAGGCATCAAGTGTGAAGAGAGAACAAAACTTTCTTCATGAAGCTACTAAAGGGTGTACTCCACCAAAGTGAGAGACAAAACCAAGAATGAGGAAGATACAGGGGATGCAACAGTACAGAGCCAAAGGCAATCTCCAGGTAACTGGGAAGGGAAGGCCCAGGATTTTGTAGCAGAGCAACAATGATTAGAATAGGAAGACAGAGGACTGGGAGGCAGATCACCAGAGAAAACAAATGTGAACTTCTGGTATACCTGACAGGTTTGAACATGTGGAATACTGAGAGAAGTTTCACAGAGCCATAGGAGAATGTGGGAAGACTTAGAGGACATTTTAGCATATAGAAAAATATATGAGGCAATTGATAGCTCCAGAAAAACAAAAAGAGTTATGTCAGGATGAAAATGTGATAATAACTTATTATTTACCTCAACAGTGAACCATATTCACATAATCATAATGGTAAAAACACTAAATGTGGATTTAACTAAAATAAAATAAAGAAATGTGCAAGATCTGAATGATAAAGCAAAAGAACTTTATTGATAGAATGAAAGAAGGCTTGAGTAAAAGGAAAGATATACATGTACCTTGATAAAAATATTCAGTTTTATAAAGATGGCAAATTTCCCAAATTTATACCAAAATACAAGATGCAACATTTTAAATATAATATTCTGGTCAAATGGTTCTAAAGTTCCAAAGGGCAAATATGTGTGAATTGTAAATACATTTAGACTGTCTTTTTTTCCAGATATAGAAATTTACCATAAAGTTTCAGTGATTCTGGCATGAGCCAAAAACAGATCCAGATCAGAGACAGGAATTAAAGGTCTGATAATTAAGGTGTTTAAAAGCAGTGGGGATGTAATAAATTAGAAAAAACCAAAAGAGTTTTTGCAACAGACTGCTAATGATGAATAAATAGCTACTGCTAATGTGGAGAAACAGACATTGTCACACTTGCTGGTTGCAGCGCAAGGTGATGCAACTTGGCAATACCTATCAAAATTCCATATAATTACCTCTTGACCTTATAATCCTATCTCTTGGTATTATTACTACAAAATATAATATGTATAGAAATATTTGTTGCAAGATTTTTTATTACAGCAAAAGTTAAGTGTGTATATATATATTTATATAAATTATTTATTTAAATATATATATATTTAACTTCTTTCTAAGTAACCCTGATAACATTAGATCCTTCAGCAAAGGGAATAGATGACTGGATAGCTGGGTGACAAGTGTGAGATAGGAACTTTTCTCACATGCCCCTTGTGGCTTTTGAATCTTGACCCATGTAGCCATAATGCTGTAAATAAATTTTTAAAACTTTAATATTAAAGTAAATCAGTGTAAGATGGACTTTTCATAATTGGCTTTGGGACTATCTGAGTTGGCTAATTCTTTAATATTTGAGTTAAATATTGCCAGTACAAAGCATTCTCTGACATAGCTGTCAGGCAGAGCTAGTATGTCCTCTGGCGCTTTGGCTATCATTCTGTTACAGCATTTATCACATCGTATTATAGTTAGCTATGTATATTTCTGTCTTGTCTACTAAAGTGTGAGGACCTCTGTGGAGCAGGGAGAGAGAGATATTTATAGATTCATTTATTCATTCACTCATTAACTAACCAATAGACAGATGTTTATTCAACCTCGTATCTTTTATGCCTGGCCTGGCAACTGACATATAAGAACTCAGCGTACTGCTCTTGAATGGAAGCATGAATAAATGAATAAGGTGAATTCAGCAATTCATCATAGGATTCAGGATGATAGTTTTTAAAATTGGTATTGTCCATTATCCTGAGGACTTCCATCTTTTCTTGCCTCAGAAGTTAAGCTGCAATCATGTTGAATATACATTCCAAATCTTGTATGAAGAAATTCTTAACCCATTTGCAGAATGCTTAAACATATTCATTCAGAAACAAAGGAGACTCTAAAGTCCTCCAAATACTATTTTATAACTTTTCTTCCTGGTATATTTGCACATTTGCAGATATCATAATTGTATCAAATAGAATAGACAGACATAAGAAATTAGTATTTTTAGTGAAAATGTTTCCTAATTACAAAGCATCACGCATCATGCATCACTTGGGCAAAATTTTTCCCACAATAGCCCTGGGGAGTAGGAGATTTTGTTAGAGATAAGTAGATAAAAGCAGCATGAAGAAATGACTTCCACCAAGTCATACGACAAGCCAGTAGCATAATTATATTTCACTCTAACAAATCTATGCTCTCAGGTCATTGTTTCATCTATCTCCTCTCTCAAATTAAAAACCACATTTAGGCCGAGAGTGAAGAGGTCATAGATGCATACTGGTAAACTAATCCAACAGCTCTGATAGGAGGGGGTGTGATATCAGCAGAAATGAGTCATATCCTAGCTGGGGACTGACTACCTGTGTGTGGATGGGTATTTTACTTGAAATAGATGATTGCAGGTGGTTTTTCATGAATTTCTGGCATCTATGAAAAAGATTTGTCAAAACCCAGACTCTCTAAGGGAGTCAAATTGTCTCACAGCTCCCTTTGCACACCTGTATATTAGCCATGCTATCTTACTGCATTTTAATGGATTTATATCTTCGTTCCCTGCCTGCTTCCCCCACCCCAGCCCCTTGTGAGTGCTTCCCAAGAAGGAGCTACATCATCATTTTTTGTTTTTAATCCCCAGGGCTTAGCCTAATGCTAGGCTTATAGTAGTACTTAATAAATATGCAGACCAAAGAACACAGTTCTGGTTCACAGTCAGTATGATATAGCAGAAAGTGGTTCTATCCTGGGCTTTGCCCTTGAGTAGCAGATTCAACCAAGAAATGTACTAATAAACCAAATTTCAGGTTATTCTTCTTAAAAAAATGAATGGGTCACAAGGTGACTTGTAATAACATTTTCAGTTCTAAAGTTCTATGATTTTATGTAAGTATAAATATTGGAGCAGAAGGAAATAGGTAGGGTTATGACAAACAAGGAAGAAATAAAACATAAAATACAACAGTAAGCATGTATTAAACCCTTACCATGCACCAGAATCCGTGCTGAGAAGGGACTTTACGTTCATTTTCTTTTAATTCTTGAAGAAACGCTATGATCTAGGAACTATTGCTGTCCACATTTCACAAATGGAGAAACTGAGGTGCAGAGAGGTGAGTAACTTGGACAAGTTCACAGAGCTAGTCTGACTATGGAGTTTGTGCTTTTCAGTCACAAACCTATCTGGACTCTACATAATCACAGTCCCAGAAAGATGGCTATGTTTAACAGCAAACCGAAAATGGAGATTTAGCCCATAGCATGTACATACTTATGATAGATTAATAACATGATTTATTTCTTATGAGAAAATCTAATTTGTGTAACTATATAATATCCTTCCCTTCCCTTTTTCCTGGACTTTGGGAGGGCATAAATATTTGATCCTCTAGTTCTTTTTACCAGACTCACTGCATGCTGAGATATGGGTGAGTCTGGGTAGAGTTAGTCAGCTCTAAGTAGGTCTGCAGCCAGGATGGATGAGTTAAACATAATCCTTTCCATTAATACGCAACTTTCATTTAAAATTACCAAGAGTGTTTGACACAACACAGCTTTCCTAAACTTTATTTGTGACAAAATTTTATGTTGTCTTCGAATCATCGCAGCATTTATGGGTTCTTCCATTCTGTCAATCTACCACTATTGCAAAGCCCAACTAACTTAGGTGTTGTAAAGGATACCAAGAGGGTCGTGGTCTCTGCCTTCCACAAACTTACTTCCTGCAATGGCTTGCCCTTGAGTATGCGCTCAACACATGAACGTTGGTTGAAGAGGGAGATTATTTTGTAAAATGGCAGTGCTGGAACTCAAATATAGAGCTCTCTGTGGCTGAAGCTTGGACTCTTAGCAACTACACTATATCCAGCTTGCGAGGTGACAAGTTTCTTGATATCAAGGACTGGATTATGTGCTTTGTTATAAAGTCATATTACCATATATCGAGCAGAACTTAGTAAGTGTTGCTCATGATAGTATGGAATAAAGAGTCAAATTAAACAGAGATATTAAAGAAAATATTCCCTTATGTGATGCACTGAGAAGAGCACAGCATCATTTGTGTGGTATTCTTGCAAAGAAGCACGACTTGTGACTGGTCATGAGGAAACATTAAGGATAGCCAGGTTGAAAGTCATTCTGAAGACCAGAAGTGTCCAACAGAACTTACTGCGGTGATGGCAATGTCTTTGAGCTGTGCTGTCAATGGGGTAGCCATAAGCCACGTGTGGCCATTTAACACTTGAAATGTGGCTAGTGTGACTGAGACGTGAAATTATTAATTTTATTTAATTTTAATGAATTCTAATTTAAATAACTACACGTGGCTAGTGGTTACCATGTTAAACTATCCAGCTATTGACCCTCCACTATCTGTTGAGAACACGAAAGACAGGGAAAGGATGAAGCCCTATACCCAGATTTGGAAGAGACTAAAGAGACATGACGACTAAATGCAGTGAGTTCCTGGATGCCATCCTGGACCAGAAGACAAAAGAGTCATTGTTGGGACAGTTTGCAAAACTGAATACAGTATCTGCTTTGGACAGAAGTGTGGTATCGTTACTGATATCCTGATTTAAAGGCCTGTACAATGGTTATGTAGGAGAATGTCCCTGTTTTTGACAAGTTGGAATATTTAGGGATGATGGGGAATACTGTTTTCAGCTTGCCCTCAAATGGTTAAAAAATGAGTAATGATAATGAAATATAACATATATGTGTATATATATGTAAATATATGTGTAGATGATATAAATGTATATGTATATATGTGTAGATGATACAAATGTATATGTACATACAGAGAGAGAGGGAGAGAGTTCCTGAAGGAGGGAGAAAGAGAGAGATGGAGCAAATACAATGAAATGTTAACAGTGAGAAATCTGGGTAAGGGGAATATGGGTGCTCTTTGAATTGTAGTTCAAATCTGAAATAATTTCAAAATAGTTTAAAGAAGAATTAAAATTAATAAAAATACTTTGGATGTTTGCCTTTGTGTGTCTTTAATCAACATTCATTCAGCAAGCACTTACTAAGGATCTAGATTGTACAAAGCACTTTAAGGGATACCCACCTATGAGAGGTGATAAAGCATATTCATAGCCACTACATTGAAATAATGTGAAAAAATTACAAGAAAAGTGCAATATATACAAAATGAATTTATATTACCCAAAGAGTGGTTCTATACTACCTACAAAGTCCACTGCGCCACCAGGAAAGCCCCTATTTGGAGGATTTTTACCTTTGTCTCAAAGGATAGGAAAGATTTTTAAAAGTGAAGATGGTATAAGAGGTTACTCCTGTCAGTAAAAATAGCCTCCCTAAAGAAACTTCAGGAACCTAAGCCAAAAATAGTGGTAAAGTTCAAATCCCTTCTATAGCAACCCCACAGATAGTCATGCATCCTGAGCTTGAATACTTCCAGAGACAGAAATCATTACTCTATCTGAGGCAGCTCATTCTGTCACTAGACAGACTTGACGCTTAGAAAATTCTTTCTTATTCCATACCAAAATCTGTCTACATATATCTCCCATCCTAACCCCGTTGGTCCTATTTCTTCCCTTTGGGGTTGTAAAGAACAAGTCTGATTCCCTTTCCTCTTGCACATGACAATTCTCTGCATATTTTAAAACAACTGACTCTTCTTTTCTCCAAACTAAATGTCATAAATTCCCACTTTTTTGGAGTCTCTTCATGATATCATAGTTCTTGGAACAGGTAAAGACCTTTCTATATCTTTCTTAAAGTGTGATAAGCCTAAATAATCTCAACATTCTTTGTGTCATAGACGCAGTAGCGAGAATGGTGGGACCGTTGGCTCCTGCTTTAAGAGAGGCATGTGTCCACGAATGGACCCTGAGACATAGTTGCCTTGGGGGAAGCCACGGTATGCTGCTGACTCACATGGAGTGAATGGAGAGCTAAAAGCTCTCTTGCTTGGGCTATCCCCCATATTATTGTAGGGGCTTGGTTTCTTAGGACCCAAGTGTGGATCTTACATTTTATCACGGTTATATGGATTTTCTTAGAGTCCAATAATCACTCTAGTTTGTTGGAACCGTTTTGGTTCCTGGCTTGACATCCAAAATGTTTTACATCCCTCCCAGCTTTATGTCATTTTTAATTGTAATGAGATTAATTGCTATGTGGTTATTATTAAAATTTAATCATAATAATTACTGTAAAATAAATTAGAAAATGATTTATGTTAAGAGATAAATCATGAAAGAAATTAACATACAGAATTATAAAAATGACTGAAAAGATATGGGTATGTACAGAGAGAGAGAAAGAGATAGAACATGCTGAAGAGAGAATCATAAACTAAGCAATTTGTAAAATACAGAACAGGAATTTTACCCATGTTATCAAAAGTATTACTCCAGAGAGAGGCACAAGCATAATTATACCTGAATTCTAAGGCATTTAATAACAACATCTATTTTACATGAGTCCACTTGCTAAAATATCGGAACATGCCATCCAAAGTTGATGAGCTTGAGCTATTGTAAATAAGGTCTTAAATCTGCTGCCTAGGGACTTTACTGGTGGCACAGTGGTTGAGAATTCACCTGCCAATGCAGGGGACACGGGTTCGAGCCATGGTCCGGGAAGATCCCACATGCCACGGAGCAATTAAGCCCGTGTACCACAACTACTGAGCCTGTGAGTCACAACTACTGAGCCTGTGTGCCACAACTACTGAAGCCCGCACACCTAGAGCCCGTGCTCTGCAACAAAGAGAAGCCACTGCAATGAGAAGCCCGTGCACTGCAACAAAGAGTAGCCCCCCGCCCACTACAACTAGAGAAAGCCCCCACGCTGCAATGAAGACCCAACACAGCCAAAAAATCTCTGCCTAAAATTATCAGTATCCCTCCATCACCTAAAGAGAGAATCCATGGTATGATAGAAAATACTCTACATCTGGCCCAGGTCTTAACATTTTGCCACCCTTCTCTGCATGGAGAAATCAAACATACATACACTAGATTCCAAATGTTAAGAGTGACTTGCAGTTCCCAGGACGCATCAAACTCCACTTGCCTCCACACCTTTGCACGTGTTGCTCTTTCTGTCTGGGCACCCTTCCTTCCTCCTTGATAAGGCCTTGGCTTAAGGTTTAGTTAAGGCACCATTTACTTTCAAAATATCTATGTTCCCTCCCCTCAGTCTCTGTTTATTTGCCGTATCTATCTATTTTGCACATAGTTCTGACAGAGGATTTGTCTTCTTAAATTATAATTGCCTATTTGTCTCTCTTTATACGTCCCTGCAGGGAGGCTAACAGAGTCTCTGGCATCTGGTAGATGCTCAATCAATGTGTGTTGAATGAATGAAGGAAGGAATATAGAGTATCAGTCTGGAATCAGATTATTGTACGAGTTAGGAATCTTGATTGCCAGTATGAGACACCAACTCAAGTTAGTTTAACTTTAAAAACATGGGAAGGGGAGGAAGAGGAGTGCCTCTCAGAGAATCCAGGAAAGGGAGGGAGCCCGGCCCCTGGAAGGTCTGAAACCAGGAACTGAAAGGCATCAGAACACTTTTATTCTCTTTTATGTCTTTTTTCAAATCATCTGCTTTTTTCCTTCTTTCGGGCTGCAGAATAGCTTTTTGCATTCCCTTAACAGCTCTTGCTATTTACATCTTAGACCTCCAGCGGCATGTCACGCCTGGCTCAGAGTCACTCTATTCCAATTCCAAATGTCTGAGGAGGAAGGTGATTGACCCAGGTTGAGGCAGGTATCACTTACTGTCCAATCAGTCAAGATCAGGAAGGAGAGGGTAACATGGTGCAAATCTGGCTGCTCGTGGGCGGCCCTGCCCTGTATGTTGAGGTAGGTAAGGGCATTCTCAGATAAGGGGACATGGCTCTAGAACAGAGTGGACACCCAAACATTGTCAGCTATCAGCTATCAAATCTGCCAAAGAAGGCAGTGAATTGCTGCAAATAGGGAAGTTTGGGTTAACAATCTTGGATTTTAGAAAAAGGAATTCTTTGACAGTTTTATGTTGAAATAGCAACAAAAGACTCTTTTTTAACCACAGCTGGTCTAGAGCAGGCCTATCTAAACCATCCGCTCTCTAACTCAGATGATGATGAATTACGCATGGAGGAGTGTAGAACACAAAGGTGTGTGCAAGTGGGAGAAGCATCCTGGGGTGGAATCTCTTGAAAATCTGCATTTTCTGTCCATTGATGATTTGTTCTGCATTTTTCATTACAAAAGATTCAACTAATATTTTGGGGATAGTATATTCGAAGAAGAGTGTGTACTGGCTCATAGAATATGTGGAGAGAGAATCAGGACAGAAAAGTTCTGAAGTTAGTTTTGAGAGCTAAGTTAAGACTCTTTAGTTTATTTGAAGGAAATTTGGAAGTGCTGAAAATTGTTGATTGGAGAAATGGCATGATTAGAAGTATATTTTAAGATAACTATGACAGTGGTACAAAGAATGAAACAAATTAGAAGACTGTAAGAGACTGTTGTATTGGGGCAGAAAGTATTAAAAACCTGCAACTACAAGGTAGCAGAAGAAATAGGAGTAAAGGGATGATTGTGGTATACCATGTATCTGAGTTGATACATTTAAGAATTTATGAAAATTATGGCCTTTTCTCCATATAATATTAGATAGTTCATAGACCTCTTAAAGGCCATGATCCTGTGGTAAGAACTTCTGGATTAGAGAGACATTGAAAGTTAAAAAAAAAAAAATAGGTAGAACTTTGAAAGAGATTGGATGTGGAGGTGAGGATATTTGAGTCAAAAATGATGTGATGCTTTCAAGCCTTGAGGACTTGAAAAGGTGTGCTGCCATAAACAGAAATGGGGAAAAAATTGGAAGTCAAGTCGGTAAGTAAGTCTTTGCAAGTGAGGAAGTGTGGAGAAGACGATGTTCCTGGTTTTAAATATTTTTTTCTCCAAGATTCTTGCGGGACAGTCGTGTGGATGTGGGGTGGACACCTACATGTTTTGAGCATCTACTATTTCCCCAGTAGTTAATGTTTTTTAATTCACTGATCATTCAAACCCTAGGATGAAGTTCTAGGCATCTTCTTTATTTTACACGTGAAACTTTGAGACCATGTAAACTGATCAAGGTTATACAGATCATTAAATAGCAGAGCGCAACTTTGAATCTAGGTGAGCTGGACTACAAACTGGTCGTCCTTTACTGCCCTGCAGGGCCTCCCTGCAGGTGGCTATAAAGGCCAGGCTAAAGCTTAAAATTGCCATTCGAATCGGTGCCAAACAGTTCAGAGTTGAATTGTTCTGTAAAGGTTTTTTGTGTTTGTCTGGTCTCCACATAAATTCTTTAAGGGTAGAGAGGGCATCATACATTTCTCTTGCCTTCTTTCAGCACACCTCATGCAGTTCTGGACACAGAAGAAGCCTCACTGAATACTTAGATTGATCAGTGATTCTGATCCCTGGTGGTAATTGCATAGCATATCCTCACGTTGAGGTTGTAATCCTCATGAGTCATTCATTTGGAAGCCTCCTTCTCCTTGGCTACAGTAGCAGGTAGAACATATGAGAGGAAGATGGAGCATGTAGAAACAGTAGCAAAACAATCAGTTTCAATCCCCAACCTTACCACCTCCCAGCCTCTGGACCTTTGTCCTTTTCTGTGTCCTACAGAGGCATTATCAGAATGCCGAGGACAGTGCTTGGCCATGCTTGCTGGAGGCTGGTGGCCTCCTTATGCTACGTTCTCAGTGTCCCCACCACAGATCTCCACCATTCTTTTCTGTAAAATTCATTAAATAACCCAGCCATGACTGAGCTGCATTGTAACATTTGAGCCATCAACTCAAGTCTGCTGACCTCATGCCTCTGTCCAGAAGCAACTGGTGACTGCTACCTGAGGTAAGGAATTAGAGAAGTGATTTGCAGGATCATCTAACACACAAGAGAGGTACTGAGGCCTGAGCATCCTCTTACAGGAATAATAGCAAGTTAAAATTATCACCTGGACCAATTTCCCCCCCATGATTTCTTAAAGGGCGTAATCCTACCATTATTAATAGCTACCATTTAATTGTCTTATATACTATTTTGGGAGCTTACTAGGTGCTTTAAATATGTTGATTTATTTAAGACCAAAGCCAGTTTCCTCAGGAAGATGAATCTCTGGGTTACTGTAAAGTCTGTGCAATGAAACACAAAGGAATGCAAAGGAGGCAGGATAGAGGCCACCTCTCCAGCTTAGAGATGGAGCTGCTCAAAAGCCCCTTGATAATCCACACATCCCTGAAACGTTTTATTTTATGGGACCCAGGGCTCTGTGTTAACAATATCATAAATAACTAGTACTGTATCTATCTTGTTTACTATCGTATCCCCAGTGCCTGAAATATATTAGTACTCAAAAATATGTTGAATGTAAAAATAAATGAATCATTGAACAAATGATTACATGCAAGGTGTTCTTTATTTTTTTGCATTTTATTTTATTTTTTTATACAGCAGGTTCTTATTAGTTCTCTATTTTATACATATTAGTATATATATGTCAATCCCAATCTCCCAATTCATCCCTTCCACCCACCCACTTTCCCCCCTTGGTGTACATACGTTTGTTCTCTACATCTGTTTCTCAAGGTCTTTTGATATGTAGAAAATATGGGTGATATCCTAAGCTACTGATCTAATAGTAATGAAGAACAGTGACTTTTGCCCCAAAATGACATACTATCCACTTTCCACATTGTCTGCATCCCATCACTACAGGGTGTCTCTTTCTAAATGCTAAATATCTCTCTACTAGCAAAGGCGTATTAGACTCTTGGCAATCATTAGGAACTTAGGGAGGCTCTTGTTATCAAATCCCTTTCTGCCCAGACTGCTAGGTGAGACATGACTGTGGTCAGAGTTGAAAAGGAAAGGGGGAGATAGGCCTGTGATTCTATGATTCCAAGAAGAATCAAAGACAGATACTCTGCCTGTGCTTTTCTTTTGTTATTAATTAAAGTAGGGCCCCAAGTTGTAGCTGGTTTTGGGAGACTCTAAAGACCTAGAGGCCATGAGTTGGCCCTCAAGAGGCAGAGCTGAAAGCGTAATCCTTTTCCACTGCTGAGGGATCTCAAGACAAGTGGGGGTGAGCTAAAAGGAACTGCCAAGAGCAGCCACGGGGCGTTCACTGTAAACTAGAGAAAATTAAAGATGGTTGATCAACTGCAATTCTCCTCCCCAATAGACAATGACAATTACCTGCTGAATAAGTTAGTGAAGACAGGGACAGAAAAATCATATGTATAATGATTTATTTGGAACTCTACTCATATTCCAATATCTTTAGTGTGTGGCAAGAAGTAGGTAGAGGCTACAAAATACCTAAGATAGACATTGCTAACTGTTCCCCAAATTTTCATTTTCTTCTTATCTTTGGCCCATAGGTAGACTAAATTTCTTAGCCTCTCTTGCATTAGTTCTCCCAAACAGAATATGAATGGGAGGCATATGTGCCAACTCAGGGTCAAGGCATTATAAGAAGTAGATGTGCTTCTTGTTACTCTCTCTCCTATCTGAATTCAGCCAATCGAAAATGACAAAGCCCTAGAGGATGGCAGAACCATGATACTGAAGAAGACTCGGTTCCTGAGTTACCACATGGAGAAAGTCAGGTGCTGACAAGAAATACTGATCCTGGGCTGTTGATAAATAAGAAATAAGCTTTTGCTGTGTGGAGCCATTATTCAGTTTGGGTCTGTTTGTTATAACAGCCTAACTCATCTTAACTAATTCATGCCTCAAAATATATCCCCCAGACTTTGAGTGAGCAAAGTTCAGGAGGAAGACAGGATCCCTTGGTGAGGAAGGCCCAGCCTCTATGATTACATTTAATAGGATCGTACATGCTATGGAAGGGAGTCATCATCAACAAGAGACATTGTCATGTGATTTCACTTATATGAATCTAAAAAACAAAACAAACAATGCAGAAACAGACTCATAGATACAAAATGGTGGTCACCAGAGGGACTGTCCCCTGGAAGGGGGTTTTGGGCAAAATAGGTAAAGAGGATAAAGAGGTACAAACTTCCAGTTGTAAAATCAGTAAGTCATGAGGATGTAATGTGCATAGGGAATATAGTCAATAATATTGTAATAACTTTGTATGGTAAACAGATGCTTACTAGTTTTATTATGGTGATCAATTCATAACATATATAAATGTCAAATTACTACGTTGGACACTTGAAACTAATATATTGGGTTGGCCAAAAAGTTCATTCAGTTAGTGACTACGTTGTTCAATAAAGTTCTTTGTGAAAATGAAAAATACTTAAAACCAAACGGAAGGAGTACATCCCAGAACTTCTGCTGCCAGTGTCCTTTTCCTCATGGTGAGACAGAGCCACCCCCCACCTCTGCAGGAGACCCCCCAACACTAGCAGATATAAGAAGTACTATAAGAAGAAATAGTAAGAAATGGCCACTATGCTACCGAACGCAAGTCTGTGTGCCTGACGCACAGTGAGGCCAAACAAGATCAAAACATCAGAGTTTGGAGCAGAAAAAGATACACCAGAAATACATCTACACGTGGAACAACTCCTACAGAACACCTACTGAATGCTGGCAGGAGACCTCAGACCACCCAAAAGGTGCACGAGGAGAGGGGATTAAGAGCGCTGCTTAAAGGAGCTCCAGAGACGGTCACGAGACGCTAAGGTTGCTGCTGCCGCCACCAAGAAGCCTGTTGCGAGCACAGGTCACTATCCACACCTCCCCTCCCGGGAGCCTGGGCAGCCCGCCACTGCCAGGGTTCCGTGATCCAGGGACAACTTCCCCGGGAGAACGCACGGCGCGCCTCAGGCTGGTGCAACGTTCCGCTGGCCTCTGCCGCAGCAGGCTCGCCCCGCATCCGCACCCCTCCCTCCCCCCGGCCTGAGTGAGCCAGAGTTAGCAGAGAGGCTGCCTAAAATCATAAAAAGTCCACAGACACCCCAAAACACACCACCAGATGTGGACCTGCCCACCAGAAAGACAAGATCCAGCCTCATCCACCAGAACACAGGCACTAGTTCCCTCCACCAGGAAGCCTACACAACCCACTGAACCAACCTTAGCCACTGGGGAGACACACAAAAAACAACAGGAAATACAAACGTGCAGCCTGCAAAAAGGAGACCCCAAACACAGTAAGATAAGCAAAATGAGAAGACAGAGAAATACACAGCAGATGAAGGAGCAAGGCAACAACCCACCAGAACTAACAAATGAAGAGGAAATAGTCAGTCTACCTGAAAAAGAATTCAGAATAATGATAGTAAAGATAATCCAAAATCTTGGAAATAGAATAGAGAAAATGCAAGAGACATTTAACAAGGAACTAGAAGAACTGAAGATGAAACAAGCAGCGAAGAACAACACAATAAATGAAATTAAAAATACTCTAGAAGGGATCAATAGCAGAATAACTGAGGCAGAAGAACGGATAAGCAACCTGGAAGATAAAAGAGTGGAAATAACTACTGCAGAGCAGAATAAAGAAAAAAGAATGAAAAGAACTGAGGACAGTCTCAGAGACTTCTGGGACAACATTAAACGCACCAACATTTGAATTATAGGGGTTCCAAAGAAGAAGAGAAAAAGAAAGGGACTGAGAAAATATTTGAAGAGATTATAGTTGAAAACTTCCCTAATATGGGAAAGGAAATAGTTAATCAAGTCCAGGAAGCACAGAGAGTCCCATACAGGATAAATCCAAGGAGAAACACGCCAAGACACATATTAATCAAACTGTCAAAAATTAAATACAAAGAAAACATATTAA